>NW_019395105.1:0-8791 GCF_000612105.2 Orussus abietinus | reverse complement strand
TATATGTTTATAAATTATTGAAACTAAATATGTCATTGAGATTTTCAACAAATATTTCAAATATCTTCGAATGAAATCTACAGGAAATCTTAAAAAATCTGTCGCTTGAGATATTTAGCAAAGATTACAAAGAAATATTTAGAAATTATTCTGTGCTACTACTTGAAAATCTATGATCTTGTCAAAAACAAAAAACGCTTCCGCGTTCCTTGATGAAGGAATAATAGTATAAAGAAGAGCACGAGAGAAAGACGGGAAGGCAACTTGTAGATACACGGAGAAACTCCGGAAAATGTATTTCCGAACTCTGACTCTTTTCCCATTTCCTGTGGGATGAAAAGCCTCGTTGAAAAACGAGAATAGAATAGAGAAAGGAGGGAATCCCGCTCGGCCAGTTTTCCATTGTTTAGGGGCCACGTATAAGAAGGAGTTCCGTCGATAAAACGTCGATTTCGTTCCGGAAAACGCTCCAGAGTGCGATAATGGACTCTGGGTGATATCATAAATCGGTTCCATAATGCTCCTCACACATGCCACAATTTTCAACGATTTCCCAGGAAAACAATTTCTCAGGAAAAATTGCATATCCATTTTTTTTTCCAAATTTCAGGCAATTTTGGTGCCCTCACAACAGGTGGCATTAAGTCCAAACACCCTGGTGGAATTTAATTAAAACGCGCAGGTGGAATTAAATTCAATTAAGGAATGTGTATGATCTCACCATGGGGCTCAGATGAGGGGCGAATTTTTTCCCGTGGCTTTTTAATAAATCTCCCACCGATTTTATTGCTTTTTTCTCCTCGTTGCTCAAAATGTGACTTAAGGTTGGACGCAAGTTCTGGTGAAGACAATGGGAGTCCCAAGGCACCTCGTCAGTCTTCAGAAGATTTTCCAGTCTTGATTGTTCGTCTTTTATGGATTTCAAATACCCGTTTGGACATATGTGCATCCCATAGGGCAGAAAGGGCGACTCTGAGTTTTCCGAAAATTGTGCTTTCGTGATTTGTTTAACTGCTTCCAAAGGTGTAGGCCCTGTGAAAACGTGGATGTCGATTTTTTCGGGCAGGTGCAGACCTCGAAGAATCACTAAATTGGAACCATTGAGCACCTGTGTGATGAGAAATTTTATAAAAAATTAAATTAACAATTTTTACGCAAATTTTCATTACAAATTATCGTTGAAATATTTTATTGCTAATTTTCATAAGGTTCATACAGCGAAAAATAAAGCTGAAAAAAGGTGCAGACCTCGAAGAATCACTAAATTAGAACCATTGAGCACCTGTGCGATGAGAAATTTTATAAAAAATTAAATTAACAATTTTTCCGCAAATTTTCATTACAAATTATCATTGAAGTATGCATTTCATTACAAATTAACTTTGAAGTATACATTTAATTACAAATTTTCATTAAATGTTAAATATCATACAAAAAATTCAATTACCAATTTTTACGCAAATGTTCATTACAAATTATCCTTGAAATATTTTATTGCAAATTTTCATAAGGTTCATACAGCGAAAAATAAAGCTGAAAAAAAGGTGCAGACCTCGACGAATCACTAAATTGGAACCATTGAGCACTTGTGCGATGAGAAATTTTATAAAAAATTAAATTAACAATTTTTACGCAAATTTTCATTACAAATTATCATTGAAGTGTGCATTGAAAGTTTCATTACAAATTCTCATTAAATGTTACAGTAAAAATTTTCGTAAAGCAGTTCGCTGGAAATTCTTATTCAATATTTCATTACGGATTTTCATGAAAAAATGTATAACGAAAGTTATATTGAATGTTACATTACAAATTTTTGTAAAACAGGTCACTAGAAATTTTCATTGCAAATTTTCATAAGGTTCCTAAGGAAAGAAAATTTCCAACTCGTGGAGATGTTTCGTCGAAAGAAATTAGCAAGAATTTTTAAAACATTGAACGTATTATTCAGAGTACCTGGATTTCTAAAGGTCCTTTGAAGTCGATAAAACAGGTAACTGCTTGGCCTAATTCGTCAATGGCAAGAAATGCCGGCCTCATCGTACCATTTTCGTTGTTATAAACCGAATTAATGGTTCCATTTAAACTGCCATTGTTCAGACCGTACAATTTACCATTCGTAAAGTACAGACTCCATTCCCAATAAGACCTCGTAACAATTAAAGGGCCTCTGGCCGTGGAAAACACAGTAGAGCTCGAATTGTTTGTCGAATTGATTCTTTTCACAAGAACCGAAAAATCCGGATAAAGAACATAGACTGCCAAATTCAACGGGTCGTCTGTAAAAAGAATAAAAATAGAAACAGCGTGTACAACAATGCTGCTTGACAATGTAAATAGAAGATAAACGTCCCGCGTTTTCGACGCCAGGAAAAATTGGTTCATTTTTTTTAACATGTAATACAAATAATTCCAAGTAGACAAAAAATCTCGAAACGATTTTCTAAAATGGAAAAGAGTGCTTTGAAATTAAAAAGAATAAACTTAAAACAGTGTGTACAACAATGCTGCTAGACAATGTAAATAGGAGAAAAATTTCTGTATTTTCAAGAATGCCAGGAAAAATCGTTTTAATTTTTTTTTTACCATTAATTACAAATAATTCCAGGTAGACAAAAAATCTCGAAATAATTTTGTAAAATGAGAGAGCTTTTCGAAATTAAAAAGAGTGAAAATAAAAACAGCGTGTACAACAAAGCTGCTAGAAAATGTAAATAGAAAGAAAATTTCTGCATTTTCAACAACGCCAGGAGAAATCGGTTAATTTATTTTTAACATGAATTACAAATAATTCCAGGTAGACAACTAATCCCGAGACGATTTTCTAAAATGGAAAAGAGTGCTTTAAAATTAAAAAGAATAAAAATAAAAACAGCATGTACGACAATGCTGTTTGAAAATGTAAATTGGGGACAAATTTCTGTATTTTCATGAATGCCAGGAAAAATCGTTTTATTTCTTTTTACCATTAATTAAAAGTAATTCCAGGTAGACAAAAAATCTCGAAATAATTTTGTAAAATCGGAAAGAGCGATTCAAAATGAAAAGGAAGGTCAGCCTTCCGATCAAAACATGTAACGCAGTTTTTCTATCCCTTTTTTTTCTATCTCTGTGTCCTCTTTTCCGAGTTGAGTGTTGTAAACAGAAAAAAGAACAGCGGAGATTACTTTTGGCGGAAATGATGAACAAAAATCGATCTCGGCTTCCAGTGAATAATCCCGGATTTTCAGAATTCCCGTGACCTTAAATGGCGATATTGAATTTTGCTTTCCCTCCTGAAAGGACATTCATAGACTTGCTTCAATTGCGGATTTTCCAGTAAATATCCCGCGGAAAAAATACGACGAACAGTCATGATAAGGTAGATCAGGGTTTTTCCGGGAAAATATTTCGAGATAAAAAAAATGGAAACAGTAAACGATGATGACGCCAATTTGAGGCTCATTCTTTCAAAACTACTCGTTTTCTGTAACGAGCGGGTAAACGGACAATGAAAGGGTTATTGTAAACGATCTCGTTACGCACCGTTTATTATACAGAGTGACTCGACGTAGTTTTCCTAGTAGCGGAAAATACTTGTCTCATATTTATCATATACTTAGCTAATATTGTACTTTTTGTAAATATTTAATAGACAGCTGAGATATTTGCAAAAGATTCACTTTAGAATATTATTTGTATATTTGTATGATATTAGCTCCACGTGGTTTCGTAATATTGCTCACACAGATATACATGACCTTTCGTTTCATTTTAATATAAGTATATATGAACACTTCGAGTTTAGCGCTCAAATGTATTTGGCTCGAAACTCTACCGAGTTTCTTGATTTTACCGAATTTCTTTGCGATGCTCCTTTTCGTCGAATCTTCTTCAGGGAGTTTAAAGCGAAGGAATTTTGGAAATTTTTCGCTGATTTTTAGGAATTCCATGTTAACTAGTTTCGATTTTGAAGGGATTCTTCCTCTTGTTGTTTTCAAATTTTTGAAATTGAAAAAAAAAACAGATTTTACCAAATTTCGTTGCGACGTTTCTTCTCGTCGAATCTTCTTCAGAGAATTTAAAGCGAAGAAATTTTGGAAATTTTTTGCTGATTTTTAGGAATTCCATGTCAGCTAGTTTCGATTTTGAAAAGATTCTTCTTCTCGAATTTTTGAAAATCTGCGTGACATTTTCGATTTCCAGAGAAGATACGATCGAGGGATACTTTAAACTTAAATTTTTGAATTTGAAAAAAACAGATTTTACCAAATTTCGTTGCGACGCTTCTTCTCGTCGAATCTTCTTCAGGGAATTTAAAGCGAAGAAATTTTGGAAATTTCTCATCGACTTTCAGAAATTCCATGTCAGCTAGATCTCGTTTTGACTTTGAAGGGATTCTTCCTCTCGGATTTTTGGAAACCTCTTCCCGCGTGACATTTTCGATTCCCAAAGAAATTTTCAAGTGATTCTCATCTAACCTCTGAATGTGCAAAGAGACTTTTTCATTTTTGCTTCCAAGGGGACTATACTCTTGTTTGGGCATCAGAACTTCACCTGCAATGTTTCATTGTTTGTACCAAATTTTACATTCGCTTCCTAAAATGAAATAATACCAAAATAATATATAATGTTGAAATTTGAAAATCAATGCCATGATGGATTTTGGATTTTGGATTTCCTACCACGTCCTATGGTTTCATTGGTGGAAATGTAGCCATAGAAAATGAAAGATGGTAGTTCAATAATACAAAAAAAAAATCGAAAAGCCAAGAACAAGGAATCCAAAAATGTAGCCATAGAAAATGAAAGATGGTAGTTCAATAATACAAACAAAAAAAATCGAAAAGCCAGGAACAAGGAATCCAAAAATGTAGCCGGATTACATGCACACATAATGTTAAAATTTGAAAATGAATGCCACGATGGATTTTGGATTTCGGATTTCTCACCACGTCCTATGGTTTCATTGGTGGAAATGTATCCATATCGACTGGGGATAGAGTGGAAGCATATTTTCCAGAGATCTGACCAACAGCATCCGACTTCGTAGCACATCTCGTAAGTTACATTTTTCCCAGGCAAGCAATCGACATAGTAACTCGTATAAATGTGGCAAGTTGCATCCCTGGGCCCATTTACATCTACCAGTGGCATCATAAATCCGTAAACGGAGATCGGCACGACGAGGGCTATTAAAATCGTCGGTAAGACGAACTTCGTGTACGGCGAGAGCAAGATGCGATCCTTCAGTGTCACTGGAAGAAAAAAAAGTCCCCAACGCAAATTAGACCGGATAATAAATAACAAAATGTGTAAATAAACGCATTCCCTGATGTGGAATCTAACGATAAATTGCCGTTTAAGGGAACAATCGATTATGAAACTTGTTTGATATTTTCCCTCGGGAACGCGGAGGCCTTAAGGAAGCTCCCGACACCCATGAAATTGTATTTCTTTTTTATAAGAAATTAAAATAATACTATAAACAATTACAGAAATGCAGTCCCGTGGGCGTCGGTACCTTCTTCAGGGTCTACACATTCACGGAGTAAAGTTTCAAAAGATTTGATACACCCATTTCAGAGAAAAGTTTCATAAACGAGACCTTTGTCACCTTAAGGCGATATGAAAGTGACGTCGGAAAAATCTCGTTTATTAAACTTTTCACCAAACTGGGTGTACCGAATCGTTTCAAACTTTACAACGTGAATATGGAGGCTGTAAGGAAGGTCTTGACACACGTGGAATTTCATTTTCAATAAAGAATGAGAAAAGTACGTATAAACAAATTGTTAAACAATTCAAATGTCATGGGTGTCAGGACTTTCCTTATAGCCTCCATATTCAGGCTGTAAACATTCAGACGATTTAATACACCCAGTTCAGAGAAAAGTTTCATAAACGAGACCTTTGTCACCTTAAGGCGATATGAAAGTAACGTCGGAAAAATCTCGTTTATTAAACTTTTCACCAAACTGGGTGTACCGAATCGTCTGAAATTTTGCCACATGAATATTAAGGCCCTAAGAAAGGTCTTGACATCCACGAAATGTCACGTTTATTCAATTTTGTTTATAATTCTGCATATAAAATGTAATTTAATGGGCGCTGGGATCTTCCACAGAACTTCCATATTCATGTGGTTAGATTTTAAAGGGTCTGGTACACTGGGAGACATCAATGCCCTCCCATCCTGCACAGGCGATGCCGTATCTGCAGGGGAGGCATTCATGTCCGCCATTGTACACTGGGAGATATCAATGCCCTCCTATCCTGCACAGGCGATGCCGTATCTGCAGGGGAGGCATTCATGTCCGCCATTGTACATCTTGTTTGGAGAAATACTTCATCAGGAAACTCGGTAGAGTTTCACGCCAAATATACACTCTTGCACACGTATAAACAATTGACTCCTCAAGTGCTGTTTTCATGTCGTAATTTGGGCGTACCTGGCTGCAAATCGTTTAGAAGCTCATCCAATTCCACTCCCTTTGAAGACGCCATGTTGGTTTCTCGCCTGGAGAGGAATAACGATAAAGATGAACGGAAATAAAAGCTCGCTTCCGGTGGAAATATCAAAAAGCGAGACAGTGCAAAATATAGAATGGAATACATACCCAAGAGTCAGAAATATGGGAGGAAATATTTTTCAGGGTGGCCAATTCGAAATCTGGTTTTTGAAGACATCCTGCAGTACTCTCGTTGCACTTGACTATTCTACGCAATGTAGAATGAATTATATTCTATAGTTGGATCCTCTCATCTATCAATATTATTTCGTTATCTCTTATTGATATATGCAGCATGAATTCACTTGAGTTGAAAATCTTAAAAGTATTTATAAACATATTTTTGCGGAGACGTCTTGCTCGTTTGGGGATTGAAAAGTCAAGAATACACGCAGAAATATATTTCGTTGAACCGATAATAACTTTTTTATTTTCAAAGAGATTATGATTTTCCATCCAAGTATGTATTTCAGTTTCGGTAATTTTTTAATTATTTTTATTTGACGTACTTTATTACTATAACAGTTTAATTTATTTCCCTGTTTTCTAGAAATCGGAGTCCGCGCTGGTAAGTGATTTTTTGCCGCTATTTCCAGGGGATGAACGTCATATAGATTATGANTTTAATTATTTATTTCATCGTTAATTGGGTTGACCAAGGGTCTCCGTTAATATTTTCTTTTTTTTGTATGAAACCAAGGTACGACTTACCTGAGGCATAGCTCGTCGTTCGTGGGAGCTCCGGTGCCACACAGGTGAATCGGAGGTGGCGCCTCACCAACGAGTCCCGAACCTACCCCAACCTTCACTGCCCATTTTAGGGCGGACCAGCTGCTGTTCCCGACGACACCCGGAAGGCTACGGACCTCCATCGTCGGCATCCTCGATCGCACGAACTCGAAGAAGTCTTTCGAGTAAGAATTGTGCCCACCGTGATGGCTTCTTGTAAACGCGGACCTCAGATTAAAGGGCACCGTTCCTCTCGACATGACTGCTCGGAGCCCCTGGAACATTTAACGCAATCGTTAACTGGGTACCGAGAAAAAATTCCAGACATCTTCACGTAGAAGTATGTATTATTTCTCGACAGAAATGGACTGCAAACTGGGGGATTGGGTGCCATGAAAACGTGCAAAAAGGACTTGAAAATGTGAGAAATGTCATGATTTTCTGCAAAATGCCATTAACACGTGGGAATACTTTTTCCTTCGATTTGGAAATGCGCTGCAAATTGGGGAATGTCATGAAAATGTGAAAGATGTCATGAAAATGTGCAAAATGTCTTGAAAATGTGAAAGATGTCATGAAAATGTGAGAAATGTCGTGAAGATTTGCAAAATGCCATGAAAATGTGCAAAACGACGCAACACGTGCGAACCGTATTTTCTTTGATTTGGAAATGCGCTGCAAATTGGGGAATTGAGTGTCATGATAATTGTGCAAAATGTCATGAAAATTTGCAGTATCATGAAATTGTGCAAAATGCCATTAACACGTGCGAATACTTTTTTCTTCGATTTGGAAATGCGCTGCAAATTGGGGAATGAAATGTCATGAAAATGTGAAAAATGTCATGAAAATGTGCAAAATGTCTGGAAAATGTGAAAGACGTCATGAAAATGTGCAAAATGTCTTGAAAATGTGAGAAATGCCGTGAAGATTTGCAAAATGTCATGAAGATGTGCAAAATGCCATAAACACGTGCGTTTTTAATTTGGAAATGCGCTGCAAATTGGGGAATTGAGTGTCATGAAAATTTGCAGAATCATGAAATTGTGCAAAATGCCATTAAAATGTGTAAAACGACACAACACGTGCGAACCGTTTTTTTTTTTATTTGGAAATGCGCAGCAAATTTGGGCATTGAATGTCATGAAAATTATGCAAAATGTCATGAAAATTTGCTGATTGACTTTTGGCATATAGTCGAATCCCTCGAAGAGCGAATCAGATGTCCTGGATTCGTCCTTGGGCCAGGAATCCCTCAAAAATATCAAATCCAGAGAGCCAAGATCTTCAGAAAATTGGGACAAGTAGAGATCAGCTGATTTTGACGTCTCGGGACTCGACCAGTCGGGATACACAACTTTAGAGTCGAGATAAACCCCTTCGTAAGATGTATTGTTTGGAGTTTTCAGCAATAAGTTCTTGTTTTCCAGGATCGAGGACAAAGGTCCCCGATTTGCCAGCAACTGCAACAATGCAATTAAAATTGAATATTTTGAAAAAACGGTATATTTAGAGTAAAGAGACGTCCCTAGTAGCACAAAATATTTCTCCTATATTTTCTATATATTTAA
>NW_019395104.1:0-17199 GCF_000612105.2 Orussus abietinus | reverse complement strand
CGACGCCCTCCGGCGCACTCCACTCCCCCAGTTCCCCCCCCCCCCTTCAACCAACCCCCCCCCCCCGAAACACTTGCCAACCCCTCGCGCTTGTATTTGTTTTTCTCCCCCTTTCCTCTCTCTCTCTCCCCCCCCCCCTCCCCCGTTCCGGCCCTTTCGCGCCACTTAGCGAGGACGTATCGGCGCCCGGGGTGCCGAAATCCACAGCGGCGGCGGCGGGGGGGGGGGAGGGGTGCCGTGACCCCGGGTTATCAATAAACAATAGGGACCGATAAGGGTGGCAAATACACCCACGAGACGGGGGCGATGGGGAAATCATTAAAGGGGTGCACCGTATACGCCCCGGCGAGAGCCCTCTCGTATATCAGTCGGGGAGAGGAGCGGAACGGAGCCGCAAATACATTACGCAAATTGCGAGGGCGACGCGCCTCGTTTTTTAAGACTCTCTGTCTGGTTTCCCTCCACCCTCTGCCGCTCCCCCCCCCCCCCCGGGGGGGCTCTCGATAGAGCCCTTTCTGGTTTTCGTTCCTCCCTCGCGAGCGGTCCTCGTAATCCTGCCCACCTAGACCTCCCCCTCTTCACCACCCCCCCCCCTAGATCCCGCAAGGAGAACTTTTGACGACCTGCAGTGCACCCTATGCCCTCGCGCATGTGTGTGTGTGTGTGTGTAGATATGTGTGGTACATATTTTATATGTATCTAATGGACAGGATCTATGTGTATAATGTATGTTCGAGGGTGTGTACACGTATATACGGTTCGTATATCGACGTAAGGAGAAAGGGAGTCCGAAATTCCCGAGGGCTCTTCCAGAGATCCCTCGGCCTTATCGACTGCCGATCCACGGAATGGGGGGTTGGGTGGGGGGTGGGGTTGAAGGGGCAGGGGAAGCGCTCACGTCCCGAGGGATTTCGCGGGAAGACCGATCGGGATTACGCGGGCTCATCCCGCGGACGGGGAGGCTCGCGTCCGTCATCCCGCAGGAGAGGAGGTCGGGGGGGGGGGCTAATTCCAGGGATGATGCGCGCGTATAAAATTGATATCAATGAGGCGAGTATCCACGGGGGGGGGAGGGGGGGCGCTTAATAAGGCTTAATCGCGCCTCGTGCCTCCCCCTTCTGACACCCACCCCTGGACCGACGAATTCCCACGGAAGGGAGCGCCACCCCACCCCACCCCACCCCCCAATCAAACGACGGGCCATAAATGCCGCGAAATTGGTTTCTCGTTTCTCTCTGGTTCTACTTNTTTCTCAGGGAAATTAGATCTCGCTCCGGGCGAGAGAGACGAGGAGGGCCGGGGTGTGTGTTATTCCCTCGGTTACCTTTAATTACCCCCCCCCCCTCTCGAAATCCTCGAAACACTTGGATGAAGGGATTGGGAAAAAAACGGGGGTTAATCGATTTTCTCTCTCCTCTCGTTTCGCCTCCTCCGAGGTCGCGGCGCGCGATTCCTCGGATTCTCGGTTCCTGCCCGGGGGGGGGGAGGAGGAGGAGGAGGAGTAACCCAGGGGCGGGGGCGATCGAAGGATCGTTAGTTCCACGCTCTTGTAGAGTGGCGGGGGTGGGGGGCGAGTTGTATCGCACTTACGCGTCATCCTCTCGTGGGGGGGGGGCTCTGATTCTGTTTGTCCTTTTTAGACTGTAATTACGAGGCCTCCCAATCGAGGAGACACAGCGGAACTCTCCTTCGGGATAATTATAATTCCACCCCTTGGGAGAATTCCTCGAGTGGTTGCCCTCCCCCCACGGGGGCCCCCCAGGAAGGGGTTCTGGGACGGCCGAAGGGGTTGAAGTGTTCGCCGATGGCGCCAAATTACGAGTGGATTACGAGCACCCTCTTTTCTCTTTTTTCTTCTTTTTTTTTTTTTCTCGCTCCCGATCCCTCCCCTGGGTTCTGCTTTACGACGCCGCGGAGGGGCGTCGGGGCGCCTTACTTTCCCCCAGGTCCCGGTCGTTTCCATACCCCAACGGTTTGTATAGGGGGGGTTATACTTGTATTTCGTACCCTTCACGCGTGACGTCGTCACCGAAATACGTGGCCGGCCTCCCGAAATAAGGAACGGAGGCAAGGGAGGCTCTCGCCGCTCCCGAGGGAGCGCGTCCTGGCAGGGTCGCCCCGGGAGGGACCTGCGGGGGCGAGTCCGCCCTGGAAACGGAAGACAACCTCGAGGTACGCGAGAAATGCGCCCCGCGGATCTCGAGGTCAGGGGCTACGAGAGATATGTCGGGAGGACTCCCGAGGGAGAGATCCCGGTCGAGTGCGACTTATATTCCCCCTTTTCACTCCTACTTTTAATAATAAAGAGCTCTTCGAATTCCTGTCCTTGGGTTCAACGGGGGATGCCGTGGTCATCGGACGGGACCCGGGTGGGACTCCCTGTTTACCGCACCGTCGGGCTTCCTTCGGGATAACCCGACCGACCGGGTCTTCCTCATCGACGGTAATCCCGCGGCCGAAGGGGGGGAATAACTAAGCGTATCCCGCGAAACGGATGGCTTTTAATATAGGTCCCTCCGGTGACGTCCTTCGGGAGAGGGGCCGTCCCAGGATTAGTCCTCCGCGGATTGCGGACGACGTAAATCATCCCCCTGAACTCGCGGATCCCCCCTGCCACCCCCCTCCTCCCCTTCGACCGGGGATCGAGACACCTCTCCTTGCCGATAGAATCTTCCTGGACGCCAGGTCCCCCGGGAGGCGTCTCGGTAATGACGGTAAGTTGGAATTTTTCGGCGTGTCCCCTCCCCCATTTCTTTTTTACTCTCTTCCCTTTTCCTTCAGCCTCCTCTTAAGCCGGTGGAGTCGCCTCGTTTTCCCGGTTTCCCGGGGGTGGGGGTCCCGAGGGTTGTTCGACGTCGTTAGGGTTGAACCGCGCCTGGATTCGCGAGCTGCTCGGTCGCGGATGCCCGGGAAAGATCGTGTGTCCCGCGAATGAAACCAATTATCCTGGGGTGGGGGGGGGTGGGGGGGTTTGCCCCCTCGTGGGGAGCGTCGTTCTTCGAAGGCTCCGGAGAGATATCGCGCCTCTTAGATTTTTTCTTTCCTCCCCCTCCTTTCGACCATTCCTCGCGCTCCCTTTCGCTCCGTCTCCCTTTCCCTCCTTTTCTTTTTTTTTTTTTCTTCCCCTTTCTTCTCCCTTCCGCGCGATAGATTTAACCTGATCCCCGTCCGCGGCCATTTCGCCGGAATGCGGACGGAGAAAGAATATCTATTTCAAAGGTATCCCCGACCCTCCCTACCCTCCCTTCCCTCCTGCCCTCCGGAATCGAGGGCCGCCATCTTTGTCTCTCGGGGGCGACCACCCCCTTACGACTCACGGAGGAACCTCCACCCCATCCCTGCCCCGCCGGACAGGGACTCACTATTATTTCAATCACCATAAAACACCTCCTTTTTTACCTCCCCCTGNCACCCCCACCCCGCGCGCCAACGTGAAATTTTTATTCCCTGCCCCTGGGGATTTTTACCGGCGCCACCTCCCTAGGGGGTGGAACTCGCCCCCGAGGGGCCGTGGAAATTTCTTTCTTTTTTTCCAAAATTTTTGTTTTCTTCCCTCTTTTTGTCTTCTACTTTTTTTTTTTATTTTTGTTTTTTTACCACCGCGGTCGAATCCGCGAAACGGGATACCCATGGCTCGGATGAAATTCGGGGGTGAGATGTACGTGCGGATTTTCCTGGATTTTTTTGCGGGGAAGTTTTGGCGGCTGGATTTGCGGGGGTGGAGGGTGGGTCTCAGGGATGGCGTAAGGAGGGATCCAGGGGGGTCTTAACGCGGGGGATTAGCGAAACTCTCCCCCCGACGGGCGGGATTAGATTTATTAAACAACCGGACGGCTGATCGATGGCGCAGCTGCGTTTCCGCCCGCGGAAAGCCCGCCCGGATTTCCTAGGGCTGACTGACGGGGCGAATTAACCCCGTTGAGGGGATGATCTCCCCGGATCGACTATAATTTAGCCGTATTGCCTCCCTACGTCGGGAGTTTGACGGCTTATTTATATACCCGGTGCGGCGTTTGGCCGGCGTTGGACCTCCGTCGGCGGAATCAAAGACGGGAATACGAGGGCTGGACGAAGAGGTGCTGCCGGCGGTGCATAGGCCTTCCGCCGGGATTAACGCCCGAACGAGGCCACCCACGGGAAAGTCCCTCGAACGAAAGTTATTCCCTCGGTTCCGGGGGACAACTTTTGTTGGAGGCGTTTCCCTGTGGGAGGCGCCGTTCCTGGTGTTCGACGGGGTCAAAGGGCGGGAGGCAGAGCGTACCCGGGGTCGCACCTGCGGGGTCGGGCAGCGCCTTTCGGCCGGGGACCCAGCCGTGAAATTGGGATCCCACGACAGGGAGCTCGGAACCCGGGCCCGGTCAAAGCAGGAGGCCAGGATGTTTGACCCGGCGGACACGATCGACGGGTCCCGTGGGACGAGTGTGTGTGTGCACAGGTGCAACGTCAGCCGGCGCGCCGGGCAAACATGCACGGTTGCATGCGCGACGGGCTTGCGTGCGCCCCCCCCCCCTCCCCCCCGAGACGACCGCTCCAGGATTTTATTAGCGTGGATCGGCACGCGCGGGAATCCCCAGGGAAGGCTGGGAGGTCCCCCAGGAACCGTCGACTCTTTACGCCCGGTCGTACCCGGGATGGGACTCTCGCGGATCCATGAACTCGATGAGGGACCAGGCCCGTTACACCCATGGAGTCCCGGTATTCCCGATATTCCCGAGGGATCGGCCCCAAGTTCCCCGACTGCCAGCGGCGGGAGCGTAGGCGGGTGACGCGAGATTTTTCTCGCGGTTTCCGGGATGGTCGGAACGGGAGGCCAGGGGGGTAGGGAGGGGNGGGGGGGGTCCGCGTTTCCCTGCTTTTGACAGACCGGGACCACCCCGGCAACCTCCTCCCGGGGATCCTACGGGGGCCTCCAAAGCGAAACTTGCTAAACGCCCCGGAAGTCTCGGGAACCCCGTCGAAGTAATGTATGCGCGTCTCTGCAAACACAGACTCTCTCTCTCTCCCGCTCCCTCCCGCCGCCCACACACCCACTTCAGCCCCGGCACCACCCACTGCCACCCACCGCCACCCGCTACCACCTACTACCACGTACTAGCACATACCACCGCGTACTACCACCCGCTACCACCTACCGTCACGTACTTCCACCCACCGCGGCCCACTACTCCCCGCCCACCCACTACCACCCACCGCCGCCCACCGCATCCACCCGGCCCGGAAGATGGTTTCCACCGCTGCCCCCGACTCCGGCGTCGGTTGAAATCCACCTTCCTGGGGCGTCGCGGGCGCGATCCACCCCCGGCCGTAGCCACCCCCGTGTGTTTGTACACGCGGCAAGACGGTGTGCCGGGGCTGCAAACGCGACCGGGAATTATTCCAGGCTTCCATTACTCCGTGCTAAACACACCCCGCGCACCCCGGGGGGATACTTTTGGAATCTGTTGATCCGTTCTTCGCCGCAACCCCCCGACGGCCGTAACGGGCCGGATTCCCCGCACATCGCCGGGACTACTCCCGCTTCCGGGGTACCGCCGCGTGGTATCGGGTTTGAGCCCCGAGGCGTGTGTAAAGGGGGGAACCACCCCGCGTGTTAATTTTGGAAAACCCACGTACTCCCCCCCCCACCCCCCACCCCCGAAAATCGCCTTAACGACGTGCAATTAGGGACGAACGGCGGTAAGTCCTCGGGAGAGCGGGGACGGCTTCGGGGTTTTCCCGAGCGAGGGAAGTCCTGCGAGCCGATCCCGCGGGACTCGGGAGGACCCCGAAGTGCGAGCGCCCCGACTCGCACGCCGCGTCGCTGCGGCCGGTTTTGCGCGGAAACGACGCGTCCTGGTGGGAAACGCTTGGGACGAAAGTTCCTCGCCTCCTCGTTGGCCGCAACTTTCTCGGGAAGCGTTTTTTCGTCCGCGTTAGTTATTCCTGGCGATTGCCCTACCGAACTTCCTAGCGCAAGACCCTACAACGAGGAATCAATGATCCGTGGGTAGTCTCTTTTTGTTCGTTAAAAGCTCGCTTAATTATATCGACACACGTCGATGATATGCAACGCGGGGGGGAGGGGGGAGGGGGGAGGATTGATAAAATCGCCGGGCAGCGCCGCGGCGCTTCGTGACGGGCGTCGTAATTAATTAAAAGAGCTTAATTGAATCGTGTCCTGAGCGTTCGCATGAATAAAAGATCCCGACCCCGTGGCCCCCTCCCCCCTCTCCTCCTCGCTATCTGGCGCCCCCTCTCGTCTATGAACCCGTGTACGCCTGCAGGTGCACCTGGGCCTGGGCCCGGTACATCTGATGGGGGACATTCCCCCCGCCCCCCACGGAATCAATGACATCAGCGGCGATTGGTCGATCCCGGATTTACCCGAGTCACTGTTAACTGCACTTCTATACGAAATGCAGCCCCCCCCTCGGTGGGTGGATCCCCCCCTCCCACACACGAATTTCCTGCGTCGACAGTGCGGAAAGTCGTGAGACTTCCGGTTGAAATTAATCTCACTCCCGATCCTGGACAATTAAGGATAAAAGGTGGGACGAACGTCCCGAAGGTTCCTGCGACGGAGGGCTGCCCCCCCCCTTCTCCGGGTCGCGGTGGGGTCGCCCCCCCCCCCGCCTCATACGTCACTGTCGCCGCACCCCGGGGGAGTCTATTTTCAATATGTCTTCCCGGGGCTCCATCCCTCGGGATGAAACGACCCGGGAAGCGTACGGGGCGGCGGGGGGAGGGGGGGAATCTCCCGGAGGATTTTATTTCTAATCCCTCCCACGGACCGACCTCCCCCCCGTTGGGAGAAAGGGGGGCGTTATATGTCCCCGGTCCATCGCCTCCGGTAAATGTGGCGTCAAGATCATAAGCCAACGGCTTATTACACCCCCCGCGTCGCCCTTTATTAACGCCCCCTCCCCCATGCCACCCTAATACCTGCACCTCCCACACCCAGTCACCTGAAGGTCCGTCCACCGGGAGGGGAGGATCACCCCCATCGAGAGGTCGCCTCGGGATGTCCTGAGGATATTTTGTTACGGATCCCCTTCGCCCCCTCTCGTTACGGGGGATGGGGGAAGGGACCCACCCCCCATAACCACCCACCCGAGGGCTAGCATTAATCCGGCGCGTTTGCTATTGTTGTCCGCCCTCGTGGGTGTGCACATCGAGTGCTCTCATAATTAATGCGCGCTTATGGAAACGCCGGCCGGATATGAAGTTCCCCCCCCCACGGAGGGGGGACTCCCCCCCGTTATCCCCGTGGCGTTTCGGTAATCGGATATAGTTTCGCGTTTATCTCGCGGGTGGTTCGCCGGGGGCGCGGAGGGGGGTAACGTTCGTCGGAAGCAACTTATCACGCGGCGAGGAAGAAACGGTGCCAAAGAGGGACGCTGGGGGGGGGGGGNTTTGGGGCTAATTTGAGAATGGCTCAAAGTCCGCGTGTGATTCTCCCCCTCTCCCCTCGCCGCCTTGGTTTTCCGTTTGTTAAGCTCTTCTGATCCCGATAGTCGAAGGAAAGGGACTATTTTTTTTTAACTCGTAGCCCCCCCCCACCCACCCCCCGCTCTTTCTACCTCTCTGTTTCTATAGATTCCTTTCGATTTTTCCTACAGCTACCATCGTCCTATGTAGAGATGCAGGGGGAGGGGGGAGGGGGGGTGCAATTTTTCAACCGAGGGAAGGGTAAACTCGCGGTACCAACTGCCTCTGTGACCCCTCCCCCTCCCCCCCCCCCCAGGCATGTTGGACACGCGCGGTCGTACGTAACGCCGCTTCCCGATAATGCGAGCGAACCAATTGGAGGGTACGGTCCCCCCCCCCCCCCTCCAAGCCCCAACCCCTGCGACCGTGGTGGCCTTTATTACCATGAGGCACCGCGATGTAACGGTGTAATGGCGGATATAAAGCCACCCCTCGTTGTTGTCCCCCCTTCCCTGGGGGAGGGGAGGGGGGGGGTTGGCCTCGCACTTGTCGTTCCGCTTGTTTCACCTTTTTTTTTCCTCTTTTTTTTTTTTTTTCTTTCCCTTTTATCCGGTTACATATCCCCACTTTTCGTGCCATCCTCCCGTATCTTCGATCTCGGCCCTCCACCCAAGTCGTCCTCTTTGACCCGTGGGGGTTGGGAGAGGAAGAGGGGGGGCTAATTACACGCAAGGACTTTAACGCAAAAAACGACACCCCTCGCCTGACCCCCCTGGGTCTGGTGTGTCACCTCCCCCCCCTCTCAAGACCACCCTCTTGTTTCAACCCCTTAGCCCCGGGGAAACTGCTTCAGTCTCGTCCACGACGCCCTCCGGCGCACTCCACTCCCCCAGTTCCCTCTACCCCCTTCAACCAACCCCCCCCCCCCCGCCCCTGCCAACCCCTCGCGCTTGTATTTTTTAAGTGGCGGGAGGAGTAGGGGGGTAGGGGGGGCCGAACATTTTGGAAGCCGTGTCCTGGACCAGGGAGGCTGCTCTCGCGGGATCTTTGCATCATNAGTGCAACGCAATGCGACGCTGGCCGGCGCGTTACAAGGGGGGTGGGCTGGGGGTTGGGTGGGGTGTTTGCATAACGCACACACGCGAAATCAATAACCGGCGACAATTGAACTTGTTCATACTTCATGCGATCCGCGAGTGGCCGGGGGCCCAGGGGCGCTCAACCGGGGGCGTCAGCCCCCGTGGGGCGATGACGTCACGGAGGGGGGGATGGGGAGGGGGTGACACGGGGCCGGCCGCATCGATCTGGCAACGCCACCCCTCGCCGATGTCCCGCGCGACACTGCCATCCACCCCTAACTACCCGCGACGGCCATGTGCTCGGGAATCTGCCCCCCCCCCCCGGGCAACCCATCCCCCCTGGCGCACCCGATTGGATTTCATCCGGTGCGACCCTAACCTAACCCATCGCCCTCCACCCGCCTTTCGCGCCCGATCGGCTCCCTTCGATTATGCAGATCTCGCCCGACAAGATGGGGCGCTCGCCCCCGAGCCCCCGAGACCCGGTTCCAGGGACCGGGGGTGGGTGGGTGGGTTAAGGGAGTCCTCTACGCGCCCGGAAACCCAATCCTTAGCGCCCTCTAACACTAAGGAGACAAGCGATTAGCTTCGGGATTTTGGGATGTGACGTTAAGAGAATTGAACGGGAAGTGACGTAAGATAATGGTACGGGAAGTGACGTAAGGACGATCGGACGGAGAGGTATGCATCCTCGAGGAGGAGAGTCCCGACCGGGGGGCTCCAATCAAGGAACTCCCCGGAAAAGTCCAGAGATTTATCCCGGGGGAAATCCAAGTTCATTTAATCTCCGGGCGGGACTTTGGGGGACTCCCCTAATTCCTTACCACCGGGAGGCGGCGGGGAAGGGAAGAATCGTGGAAATCATCGCGCAGTGGTTCGATTTTTCCCTCCCTCCGGGTCTGTCGGTGATTCGCAATCGCACTCCGACGCGGAGGCGCCCGGGGAAAATACCCGGGAAAATATGACGCCGGGAAATAGTTAAGGGCGACGCTCGGCGGGGGGGTGGGGCGGATCTTCCGGTCTTTATTTGAATTCATCCCGACTCGCTCGCTTGCAATCAATTCGCCTTCGAGTCGCTCTCGGCAAATAAAGGCGCCCTCTTGATTTCGAGGAGAGGGGAGCGGAGGCGGCGGGATAGGTTTAGCATTTTATTTCGGGGCTTTTAAGACCGTCCCCGGAGTTTCGGGGTTTATAAGACGGAGTGGCTGCTCCAGGCGCGCGCCGGGACGATTCTAGCTCCGTAATGCGGTGGCCGTGATGGCGCAATTCGTCGGCCGCGTATCGTGGGTAGCGCGCTCCGTTAGAAGTCCCTACCGGGATTTATCTCCAGGAGGAAACCCACGGAGCGAGGCGCGGAGACCCGCACCGACGGGCCGCCTGCCGCGCACTGCTTTATCGGCCGCCTGCTCCAGGCTTATGGATGCGGGCACGCGGTTGTTGCGCCGCTCCGGCAGGCGGCGCCACTCCCGCGGCGGGGCAAGATGGCTGCCTGCGCCGCGGCCCGTCATGGCGATTTCCCTGTCGTTCCCCTGAGTAATCTTCTTTTCCGCCTCGCCGCGGCGATTCTTCCGCAGTGTTTGTTGTGCAGTGCCTCGCGCGACCTCGGCCGGCCTCGAATGCTGGGCCCACGGTGCGTCCCGGCGGGCCCAAAGCGCCAGAATTAACCTCGCTTCCCCCCCGAGGGTGAGTACGACAGCCTCAGCGACGACACGCTAGGCTTTCTCGTGTGCGACGGCGTTCTATCGGCCGCGATCTCGCCGGCGTCGTGGCGACCGAATAACGCGACCTGCGGGGTTCGTGCGGAATCCGGGGCCTCCGCTTTTGCAACAGCAGGCTGCCTAGTTTGCTGTCGGTCGCTTTGTCATTGTCTACCGGCGGGTCTCCGCGTGCGAGCGAGTGAGACCGAGCGACGCGCATAACCTCCCCTCGGAGTCGCGGCCTCGCGCTGTCTCTCTCGCACCCGTTGCCGGCCCGATGGCGCTCTCTCTCTCGCACTCGTTGCGCGCGTCGACCCACGGCACGAGTCGTGTAAACAATGTTCCCTCGACTAGACTCATTATTGGAATCGAAGGAAGGTTAATTCCACAGTGATAGGGATTGATATCCGGACCTCGATACGCAGTAACTTAATATACAATCCAGACTATCAATGAATAAAGCAAGATTTAGACGGAATCAGGACCATGTGGATCCTATTGTCCTTTTCCTGCACGTGGTAGGCCACATCGCGCTATCCCTTTCCCCCCTCACGTTACTCTTCTATTCTCTAATAATCCTTTCTTCTCCGCAGGACAGACCGAACCGACCGTTGACAGGCAGCGACGCAGGTGCGTAACACTGTATTAAGGCTACCATAAGTCCCCGAATCCAGGTAACTAGAAACAAAATGTACTTTGCCTATACCAGTCGTTCGCCCCGGTACTCCTTTGGCTGACTTCGAGGAAGCCCTGCAGTGGCGTCGATGCTTTCTCGTACCCCAGCCCTCCGTCTCTCCACGCTGCCCTCTTTTCCGCCCCCTGGCCTGTTGGATTTTCGCCAAGTTCTACACGGTCCGAAACAAATGCTCTAATTAACTATTCCGAGGCATGCCGATGTCCCCTTTTTCATTTCGTCCCTCCGGTTTCAACTGCCCCCTAACCCAGAGGGATATGTACCGAGCGGAGAGGCGAATCCTAAGAGGAGTTGCATAATTTCACGCGTGCGCTTTTTCCCCATATTTTCCCTCTTTGCCCCCTTTTTCCGCCTCCTCTCGTTTTACTTTGAATTCGCCTCCGCCCCTCGAGTTTCTTGTTTTTTAATTAACCCATTATTACCCTCGCCCCCTTTCCTAGGCGGGAAGCGAAATCCCGTTTCATCGGCAAATATCAGTTCTCCGCGTTTATTTCGCAACTTTAAGCCCCCTCCTCTCTCTCCCTCTCGCGCCCTCCCAACATTTCGAGTTTCCACCCTTCGGCCGAGCCGATTATTACCTCGGCGCGAGGAAAGGAAAAGAGTGGAGAGAAACGGAGGTGAAAAAAAAAAAAAGAAAATAGAGAACGAGGCGGACGAAACAATATCGCATCCGCTCATCGGGCCGATTTATTAACCACCCCTCTTCGCGATAAAAATTCACCCCCTTTTCATCAGCCCCTCCCATCTCATTCGTGTCTCTATACACCCCAAGATACCCTGCGGAATATCCTCCCTCCCCCGCACGAAATCTTTTTCCACAATTCTCTTCCATCTCTCTTCGCATTTTTCTCTGCTTTTTTTTTTCTCTCTCTCTATCCGTCCCTATCATTCCGAATCGAGGAGGGAGGGGGATTATCGTTCGCGTTTTCTCCTGGACAAAATTGGAGCACCCCCCTCAGATCTCCTCATCTCGAGGGGGGTTTTCTCTCTCCCTCTCTCCCCCTCTTTCTCTCTCAGTATATTCCGCCATGCCGGAGATGGCTTTATTTTCTTGACGTGCTCGCGAGTTATTAAACGAGGCCCGCGATAAGCCCTCCACCTTCTGAGGGCTGCTTTCTTTTGGTCATTAATACCCCCCTCTGCCCCCTTCATTCGGGGGGGGGGGGCTGGGGGGGTTAAAAATTGCCGACCGGGGCGAGAGAGCCGATGAGCCGCAGCCCCGGGGCCATTTTTACGGCTCGGTAAACGCGAATTTTGTTACGCTGAATTGCCCCCCACCCCCCCACCCCCCCCTGATTGCCCCCGTAATTCGATGTGTCGTGCAATTAGTCCCGCAATTACTTGCCCCAATAATCCAGACGCGACGAGAGGACGACGAAGGAGGGAAAAATCGGAATGGTCGGGGTCGGGCGAGAATCCTTTGATCCTTTCTTCGATATTCCTTATCGATGTGCCTTGATTAATGTCGGGACGTCAGGTCTCGTTTTTGTTGCTTTTATTATTATTTTATTTTTTTTAATTAGTGTAATTTTTTTATTACTATCTCACACCGGTGCGAACGACTTTTTACGGGCTGTTAGGCTTGGCTGAATTTTGCCGAAATGTGTCGCCACTGCTGGAGGAGGTTGATTAGAACTGTTGTCGTTATTGTTAATTGTTAATTGTAAGTGCAAGCGTATGAGACGATACCGAGATGAGCGTATCGATTGCCTCGGTAGGCGATTTACGAGGAGCTCGATCTTGCGTGAATTTCCATTTTTTTTTTTTTTAAATATTTAAGTGAAATTTGCCACTGCTGGAGAGGGTTGGTTATTACCATTGTTGACGTCGTTTTATCGTTAACGTGATATGAAAATGATAAGGAATGACTGTTAAATCGACGAGAGGAGCGCAGCGATCGCCCGAGAGTGAGTTCCCCTCTTATATTTGTTTCTCTTCCTCTTTTTTCTTTTTTTTTTTTCCTTCTTTTTCTCCGTTTTTCTTTTCCTCTCCTCGCGAAGTATGCAAATAAAGGTCACGCAACGCGGAGTGTCGAGAATGTTTATCGTCGGTTGGTGTTTCACCCTCGCTTTATCGGTCGCATCTCTCCCCCTCCTTTCAAGAGAGGGCGGCACCGTCGTTCTCTTTCTTCCCCGTTTTCCACCGATTGACGGTATCGGAAGGGCGCAGAGCTCGAGTTTACCGACCGAGGTCAGGGTAGGATTCTTTCTCTCGGAAAACCCATCCCCCGAGAGGGGCGTTCACCCCCTCTGCCTTACCGACCGCGAGGTTCCTTATCAACCACCGGAAGTTGCCATCCGCGGCTAAGGAGGACCTCTTCTCGACCTCCACCCGATGCCTACCACCTTCGCCCTCCTCCTTACCACCTTGGCCCTCCTCCTTACCACCTTCGCCCTCCTCTTTACCACCTACTCCCTTACCGTCCGCAGGGTTCATCGGTTGCCGCACAACCCCAGATAACAGGCCGCTTATCAGTCGCGGAAACGAGCCCCGGATAACGAAGTCAAAGCGGAAACCGCGAGAACCTCGAGGTCACCTCTAGAGATTAAGAGATTAAAAGGGTAGTGAGGGGGGTGGGGGGGGGGAGGAGATTTCGAAATTCAACCCGACGAGCCTTTCAAAAGAGGAACTGTTTTACCTCCCCCCGGTTCCCCGTCCCTCCCCTCCGAGCATTAAAAAGGAGCCGAAGAGGGGAGGAGAGAGGAAAGAGCGAGGTCAAGCTCCCCTATTTTCCTTTTTTTCTTCCTCTTTCCATCCCCTTTTCTTCCCCGTCGACCGACCGCAAAGTGCCCGTAAAACCTACCCCTTTCCCCTCGCCTCCTGTACCCGACCGCCCCTGGTGTTTCATCGGGCACCCCTTTCCCTTCGCCCTGGTTCTCCTCCAGGTACCTCCCTCGAGATTCGTCCGTTCGTTAGGGTCCTTCCCCTCCCACCCCTCCCCCTTTTTTACCACGACTCGGGATTCTCTCCTCGCACGACTTTTCCCGGTTTTCCGCGATTCCTCCTCCTCCTCCTCCTCCTCTGTTTCTCTCTCTCTCTCTCTCTACTTCGTAACGAAAATTCGGGATCCTCCTTCGGTGGAAACGCGAGGGAAATCGATGCAGGGGGTAGCAGGGAAGGGGGGGGGCGGGGGGGATTTATCGTCCCGATGACGAGGGTACAGGGCGTTTCGAAATCCCTCTTTCTGGGTTTCTCTTCCACCTCTTCCTCGTCTCGAAAAAGTGACCGCCACCGTGGAAAGGAAAAGGCTACAGAGGAAGAAAGAGAGAGAGAATCGAGGTTAGGGTATACATCGGGGGGCGGGGAGGGGCAACGACAGGTACGGGTAAACGCTATTTATTATCCTGCGGGATCAGGACTTCACGGGGGGGGGGAGTTAATATGAAGACTAATGTTCGTCTGCAAGAGCGAGGGGGAGGGGAAAAAAAAAAAATCCGACGAAGGAATCGCGCGATTTTAAGTGGCGGGAGGAGTAGGGGGGTAGGGGGGGCCGAACATTTTGGAAGCCGTGTCCTGGACCAGGGAGGCTGCTCTCGCGGGATCTTTGCATCATCATCATCATCAACCCCCCCCCCCCCGGAAGTCGGACTAATTAATTAAAAGGGGGCCTGTAGACAATGCTCCCTCACCCCCCATTTTTCTCTCTCTCTCGAAATGTGTCGGGGAGAAAATATTTGTCAAAGTTTATCGCCCCCCCCCCCTTCCGCCCCATTCTTGAGTTCTCCTTTTTTCACCTTCCCCTTTTGTTTCGCTTTTACGCCTTCCTCTTCTTCGGCCCGCCGAGCTAACCCTTTGACGCCCCCCCCCCCCTCTGTCTCCCGCTTTTCCTACCTACTTGCCGCCCCCTCTTACTCCGAGTGGAGTCAACCCGGGGGTCAGAGGGGGGGGGGGGGGGGGAGTCGCCGGAAAAAGGGTGATAACGATGGCGTAATCGTCGGCTGCGCCGTTTCCGCCCCTGGGGCTCGTTATAGATTCGATCTGTATACAACCCCCCCCCCCCCCTCGTCGTCGTACAGGGGCATTCCGTGTCCCTGTGCCCCCGCGCTTTTAATCCCACCCCCCTTTCGAGGGGTCGTGATAACGCTAACATCGATCCTACTCGCTCATTTCTTCTTCTTCTTCTTCTTTTTTTCCCTCCCCCCTCTCTTTTTGCCTATTCCCGTTTCCTCTCCTCGTCCCTCGTTCGCCGATTGCGATCGATTCTTGCAAGGTCCACTTCGAACACCCCGGAAACACGGTGGCGGGGGCGCGGGGGCGCGGGGGCTCTACCCCCATCCCCACCCCCCCTTCGTGCGTATCTTCTCGAGCGGAACGTTCTCGCGCGAAATCGCGCGAGCTACGCGTGCCGTATCGTTTTAATCCGTGGCCCGTCGCCGGGCAAAATCGACGTTAATTTATGTCGACCAATGAAACGCCGCCTCTGTGTGCATGTACACGTACGTACGTGTATATATGTGTGTGTGTGTGCGTGTGTGTATATATATGACGTGTGTGCGTGCGGGCGTGTACACGAGGTCGGGGGCGTGGGTGTACGGGTACCGTGAGATAGGGCCGTTGATAAGGAGCCAGGCACGCGAGCGGGTCGCGTGAAATTCTCCCCCCCCCCCCCCGGTTCCCTCGGGAATTTCTTTCCGAATTTCCTAGTCAGGAGCAAGGGAGAAATCGGGTGCGGGGGGGGAAGGACAAATAAGAAAAAGCGAGCGCGGAGAAAGAGGATTAGCCGGGAATTAACGGACCGGCCGTACCAATTGGGGAATAGTCAACCCCGATTAGCGCGATGTTGCCCTCTCCCCCCCCCCCGGGGGGGTTTTTTTTTTCCGCGTTTGTCTGCGACCCCCCCCCCCCGGGGGGGAAAAGGAGTCGCCCCCCGGGACTCCGGTGGGAAGGGACGGAAGAAAGGGTTGAAGAGCCCCGCAGGAATCGGGATCCAGGAAGCACGTAGGGGGCAAAGGGTGGGGGGGGTGGGGGCGTTATCGATTTATCACCTGACAAGCACCCCCTCTATCCCCGGTCCCTCGCGGCAAGTTCAAAGCGAAACATTGGCNGGGGAGGGGGGAGGGGCGGCAAAATTGAGGGGAAACGACAATTTCCGATAACACACCGGATGTCGGCCTCGCTCGGGTTCTGATTTTTTTCTTTTTTCCCCTCCGCGTTCGAGTTATCACTCCACTTTTCACCCTTTCCCTCCTCCACCTCACCCCCCTCATTTTTGTTTTTCTCTCTCCTTTTACTCTCGTTCGTCCCAATCAGCGCTTCCCTCATTCTGGTGCCCCGAAATCTCGGGGGGGTTCCCGGAGAAATTTCGTATCATTGTTTCCACGTTTTCCCGTTCATCTGGACCTAGCTCCGCAGGATCTCGAGTGCACCTCCCGCGTGGTTGATCCGGGAAATCAAAATCTGGGGGTTGAGGGGGGGGGGGGCAAGCGCCTCATCGAGAGGCATTTCAATTCGCGAAGGTACAATCTGGGATTCGCGATTTGCCGAAGAACTCGCACTTCAGTCTGGGAGAGAAATGAAGTGCGGCCCGAGAGGACTCTTCTGGGGGAGGCGAGGTGGGTGGGTGGATGGGGTGGGACGGCTGGAGCATTGTTCGGAATTTCTGCAGCGGGAGGGGGGGGGAGGAGGAGGTGAAGCGCGCCCCGCGAGGCATCGCCGATAGTTCCCCAGAGGCCCGCCTCGCAGAATCCACGGACGAGGGAGAAGCGAGGAGAGCCGTAGGAGAGAAACGCAGGAAAAAAAAAATATATATATAAAAATACAAATAAAAACCAAGCAAAAATAAAAAACAGATAGAAACGAAAGGGAGGAGACGAGGGAAGAGATCGGAGGGTTAAAGGGAAATCGGGAATACGAGATGGCACGGAAGGGAAGACAATACCGAGGGGAGCATTATCTGAGTAGGATTATCTGATAGGATCGCCCCCCCCCCTCCCCCGAGCCTCCCGGAAAGCGCGACTTGGCCGCGAATCGATTATCCCGCGACGTCCGCGAGAACTCGCGGCTCGGCCGGAAGTCGCTTCCGTTTCCGACGGGCCGTCTCTCAGTGCCGCTCAACCGTCGCGGCCAGTAATCGATCGGCAGCCATCGACGGCCGTCGAGATCCCGGGAACCTCGTAACCCCCCGTACGATTCCGATCCATCGGGTGGGGGGGGGGGCGGGGGCACCCATCAGCCCCCTCCCACCCCCAAAAAAAAACAATTGCGCGGAATTTCGACGGGGTGGGGGAAATTAAACGCCTCGCCAGGTCGTTGAATCTTTCAAAACCGATTTGGGATTTAAATGTCCGCCGCTGTCGGTATCGGTGGGTGGCGGCGGGGGGGC
>NW_019395103.1:0-17194 GCF_000612105.2 Orussus abietinus | reverse complement strand
AGGTGAAACCGCGGCCCTATATAAAGCGATTCACCGAGCTTTCTCATTAAGTCGTATCAGAACTTTTCAAGGAGTCACATCAAGATTCGCGAAACCATTCTGTCCCCGGGCCGATGCGCCACGATTCGAGCCAAGGCGCTCAATACGGGTGAGTCTTTAGCTAAAGAAGTTATTGGAGGGAGCTAAGATCTCCACCTGCGGGTAAACCCGTTTCATTTAAAGAGATCACTGCCTGTTGAGGCAAATCATAATCAAATCATTGAATGTACGGTACACGGTTACCAAATCTGGCTTGACTATTTGTCGACGAACATCGCGCACAATAAAGGAATATTGAGTTATTGGTTCATTAAGCAACAGGAGTTGTATTCATTTCGCTCGGCGGAACCTACTGTATTCCAGGGATCCGAGGAGAATCTCTACCCGAAATCGCAGACACGAGATTCGGTCACCAATAATTTTCAGAGACTCTCTGAGGCGTTCTTCGGGCCTTTGGGGGTAATATCCAATCCCTTGGTGTTTGGTGGGGTAAACAAAAACACCTGGCGACCATACAACTAAATACAGGATAAAGAGCGAAGTCCGGTGCCTGAAGGAAGAACGTGCGCTGCCGCCGGAAGGTGACTTTCGGAGGGGCTCGGGGTGGAAGGGGCTATACTGAGAGGAATCAGGAAGGAACCATCCAATTCCCTGGCGTTTCCGGCCCACTGCCCGGTCACAACAGCACACGCGATATCCTAAAGGGGCCATGAAACTTGGGTACAAGTTTGGCCGAAAAATGCTGGGTGGCCGATGATAACACATGGTAGCGTTTTAATACCAAGTCACCGACTTTAAATTATACATCTCGTCTATGACGATTATAATAGCCTGTCTGCCTTCGATTCGCTTGTTCCAAATTATTCGCGATTTGTCCCCGAAGGGTATCTACTCTTTTCATACGTTCTACCCACGTTTCAGGTAGCTGAGGTAGTAGTTCGCAATCTTTGTCTGGTTTTCGGACTGGGGTGTTAACGGAACGCGGTTCCCTGCCGAAGTTTAAGAACGCGGGGGTAGCTCCTATCGAGGAGTGGTATGCGTTGTTATACGTGAATTTTGGTAAACGTCCCACTCCCGGTGGTCGAGATCTAAGAAGGACACGATCATTGTCTTAATAACCCGATCAATACGTTCTACAGGGTTAGCCAGCGGATGGTAAGGAGGAGTGGTGATCTGGGTCACACCGAATTGTTCGAGTAGGGCTGTAAGATCGCGGTTTACGAACTCGGTTCCATTATCAGTAAGCAATGCTTCGGGTACTCCCCAACGGGAAAAGACTAAATCCTTTAAGGCAGCAGCGATTTTCTGGCCGGTGGCCTTACGAAGAGGACAACATTCTATCCACTTCGTGAATAAGTCCTGTATCACAAGAAGATACATGTGACCTTGTTTACTCTTGGGAAAGGGACCCATGATATCGGCAGCGATAAGGGTCCATGATTGGGTAATGACGCGACGTCCCATATATCCGAGGGATGCAGCTTGTTCAACTTTGCACCGATGACATACGTCACACTTTCTCACATACTGGACGACGTCTTGAAACATACGAGGCCAATAAAATTGGAAGGACAGACGACGATGGGTCTTATCGACTCCTAAATGGCCAGACAGCGGAGAAGAATGGGTTTCGATAATGGCGGATTCCCGTTTATCCTGTTACGTAGGCACCTTCCGTACCCTAAAATAGGAAAAAATCCGTTTTTTTTATTATTAACCGGAGTCGGCCATGGAAATCCGAGTACAGAAACGCGAAACTCTTGCGAAAGAATTCCACGAGTTCACCGGCCAAACGGCTCTAAAAGTCACGACCAACCCGGGGCAAACAACCTGATGACTCCGCAACGCATCAGCACGACTCCGAAGTCCACCCTCACCTGCGCCCTAGGAAACCCCCACCAATCGGAATATCCTGCTAATAAAACCAGCAGTCCGATCAGAAGTCAGGGCTAGTCAGTCTTTTAGTCAATTTGTGATAAGTCAACGTCAGTCGTCATCAAAACTTCGAGCGGAGCTCCTGGCCCCGGTACTCCGTTCCTAGCGAGTCAGAGACCGAGACCATAGGACTCCCTGCCAAAGACCACTATCCTGCGAGCTGCAGTAGCGCCATCCGGTACTCCAGCGATCCAGCCACCGAGTCAGGACTAGACGGCGGCACTGCGACTTCCGTTGGACGGGAGGCTTCTAGGAGACCTCCAACCCTAGGGCACGCCACGGGACGAAGGTGTTCACGCACTGTCATCCGACCGGGTCGATCAAAAGAGACTGTCACCGATTACGGCCGCTGAACAAGCCAGGTAGAGGATTCTTCGCAAGCTCGATTCATCCTCATTTTCATTCTAGTTTACTTATTAACCCTTCATCTCCGACCAAAACCGAATACTAACCATTATCGCGATTTCCATGCCTTGCTCCGGTTAACCGGATAGATTAAGAACCCATCAATTTACTTTTAACAGCTGAGCTCGAATCTCAGCATCGCGAGATAGAGTCACGCGCAGACCACCATTAAAATATCAAGAATTCCCGCGTCAGCACTCCGGCGTCCAGTAACCTGCCGCCGCTAAAGCGCGCTATCGCGACACCCGAACCTCCGCGACGCGGAAGTATACTAATCCAGAGAAATTAGGTCAAGGCACCTCGTGTGCTCCTCACAGCTGACTGTAGTTCAAACCTCGCGTACGAATAAATACAACCCTTATCGCCACATAGCCTTTCGTTCGCACCCCCTTTTTTATTCCTCACTCTCCTAGATCCCACCAGAGGAATTGATCTAGCCGCTCGGATCAATCTTCTCACAAACTCAAAATAACCGTTACGCGCAAGATTTGGGTAATCTCCATCCGAATTACCCCGGCCTCGCATCCGCTCGGCCGCCCCGTAACAATCCGTAGGCAGCACTTATTTCTATGAATCGAGGTCGTCCACTTCGGTTGATTTCCATGGATCGGGTTTCTGGTAAAATAACTTTCCATCATCTACTTTCCAATCGGGAAACTGATCGGGTGCGCGAGATACGTCGCGAATCTTTCGAGAATACCAAGGGTCTTCCTCGGTAAGATTCATTATCGCAGTTTCGCAGATAGCTACAGATATCGGTAGGATACTTAAGGCAGCGTCGGGTAACGGATCAAGATCCTGTTTCGGTATTCGGGACAGAGCGTCAGGGACGTGATGCATGGCACCTTTCCGATGAATTACCTCATAGTCGTATTCGAGGAGTTCTAAGGCCCAGCGGGCTAGACGACCTATCGGATTCTTCACATTATGTAGCCAACGTAAGCTACTATGATCTGTAATGACGGAAAAACGATATCCTTCCAGATAGGGTCGGAACTTGCGAATGGCCCAGATGACTGCGAGACATTCTTGTTCCGTCACAGAATATCGCGATTCTACGTCCGTGAGGGCACGACTCGCGTACGCGATGCCGTGTTTTTGACCGTCAAAGGTCTGCGTCAAGACAGCTCCTAAACCGACTTCACTCGCGTCCGTCTGAACGACAAAAGGGACGGTAAAATCGGAGCACGCGAGGGTAGGGTGCTTGCGATAAGGCTTCTCGTACTTGATCGAATGCTCTGTGCTGTTCGTCAGACCACCTCCACCGTTGGTCTTTGCGTAAAAGACGAGTAAGCGGTTCCACAGTCGAAGCGAATTGGGAATAGCTGGGCGTCGCAGGAAGGGTTTTCGAGGACCGTTATCGCCCTTTCGGGGAGGAAAAGATTCTACTCCAAAGACAGCTTCATCGTAATCGTCAATCGCGGCGCAGCCAGCTTTAATAACTCAGGAGGTTCGCGGGGTAATCGCGACCTCGCGATAGGCAACATCGGGACAAAGAGAGCGTTCAGAAGGAGGTGGCGCCTGATAGTTACACGCCGTTGTAAAGGTTCGCTCCGCTCGAACGACAAGTCGTTCCAGAGTATCCATGCTGTATGCACTTTCTCGCGGCACCATTATTTGTAACCGCGGAATTAGATTGCGATGGGCCTGGTTAACCTGATCAGGGTCACTCCAGGGGGGTTCAAGACGATTGAAGAGAACGCGTAAACAAGTGAGGAAGTCGGCGGCGGGTTCTTTCTCGCCCTGGGTACGTTGACTTATTTCGGCCCGGAGAGCGAACTGATAATCGGGATCTACGAATCGAGAGCGTAAAGCTGTTATGAAATCTTCCCAGGAATCTAAACGCATTCGGCAACTGCGGTACCTGTGCAGAGCGATACCGGAGAGGCAGAACGGGATACAACGAAGGAGGTCTACATCTTTAACTGGCATGAGCGAACGACCTTCCTCAATCCGGGCTAAAAAGGCTTCCGCATCCTCATCAATTTTTCCGTCGAATCGGACGTTCCATTGTTTTACGGTTTTAAAAACGACCGAAGGGGAAGGGTCTCTGCGGTTCTAGGGACGGCGTCAATCGCCGTCGCGATACCGATCAGCTGGTGGACTATCGCGGGGATAGCCGCGAGCCTGATCGAGATTGGGTTCCTCGCGGAAATCCTCCCTATCGAGGCGATTATTGCCTTCCCGACTAGGCGGGCGGCTAGGGGCAGGGCTGGCCCTGGAATCCTGTCCCAAACGTAGGTAGGCTAAGGTAGGTCTAAAGTAGCCTAAGTTACGTCCGATAAACGGGAAAAAGTTTCGCGGGATAACAAAACAGCAGTGGGAAACTTTCCCGAAATAAGGCAGCAGGTTTCGAATTAGTCGCCGAAAGGTAGCACAATATCACCAAACAAAACAGAAAACCGAAGTTTACTACCTACGGTAACGATCGAAACTGAAAAACAGAGAAATATAAATAGATTTAATCTCTAGGATCTACGACAAGAAACTTCAACGGTTAAATGGTTGGGAATGTCGAGTTCCACAAAAAAAACGTAAATATCCATGTCGATTCCAGTCAATATCTGATAATTCAGCCTATTGAGATTTTAAAATCAGACAAATTGAAATTTGAATAGCCAGCAAATCTGAAAATTTTATTATCCCCGAAATCCGAATTTCCGAGCCGGAGCTACCAAAGTTTTCGAAACTAACCTATGTGAGTCGATCGGGTCCGACCCGATCCCAAAATTGAAGGTAGCTTCGAAATTACAAAAAAACATTTCAAATCCAATTTCAAACTTTAATGAGCAAGTCTATTTCGCAAACAAAAAACTACTCAAGCGTATTCCAAAATGTACCGTTCGAGTTAATCTGAAACAAAATTTACTTGAAAAGAGAAAAAAAATTCGAGTAACCCCAAAGATAACTCTAGCCAACTCCCAATTGGCTACTCGAGAAAAGATGGTCTTCCAAAACAATAACAAAAATGAAGTACCGCGAAATTTCCAAGAATGTTAATGAACACAAATTTTCTTATTAATCCCACTTGGCAAGTCGAGCCACTAAAAAAAAAAGAAGGGTAACGCGGGACTAATCCCGAAATGGCAACTCAAACCTACCTAAAGGTAGCAATTCTAACCTATACCAAAAGGTAATCCGGTCTATCCCAATAGGGATAATCGAACCTATCACAAAAAGTTCATTCGAGCCTATATCAGAAAGGCAATTTGAGCCCCACGTTGGGTGCCAGAATTTATCTGTGACGTTATTTTTACTGCTATAACTCAAACAAAGTTCTGGCAATTAAGGTTCCGACTCTCTGGTGAAGTCACACATAAATAATTAATAAAATAGGGTCTCCGTCTCATACTCGCTCAACAGCAGCAACATTTTTGAGCGCCAGGCCCTCCAAAAGGCCAATCCGGGACCCGAACCGCACGGGCCCAATCCGTCGGGGCTCGCACCAGCGTACGGGAGCTCACGCACCAGCGATGAGCCTCCCAACCCGCCCACGGATTCGCACCAGCGTACGGCCCGAAAGGTCGGTCCCTCAACTAACAGAAGCAAAATTACCTTAACGTCCCAGACACGTAAAACTTGAACTCGAGGTAGCGATACGAGACGAGACGCAGCGTCGCCGACGACGAAAAATAGACCAGGCTAGCTCAGTACGCCCAAGCAAACGCGGATAGGGCGGGGTCCTTCCAAAAAAAGCAAACCAGAGACGGAATTAAATGAATGGCCTATTTATTCCAAACGAAAAATTATTGACTTTAACAATTGCCAAAATGGCCACGGGCGAGCCGACAATCCAGTATCGGCCCGGGCGACGAAGCGTGCGGTCGCGCTCAAAGGGACGATGCGCGCGGCAAGGCGCACGGAAAAGAGACGGTGGCTTTAGACAGCCCAAAATTCCAAAACACGAAATTCAAAACGCAAAAAAGTCTAAAACGCGAAACTATATCTTCGATTATAATTGGGCTCGACTCCGGGACAAGAATATTAATCCTATTAAAGAGAACACGAAAATGAGAATTGCACGCACGCAAAAATGTACGCGGAACGAAATTGAATAGGGAAACCTCAAACGACTAAATTTACAAAGAAATTATTTAACGGTGAACAGACGCAAGCAAAATCAATCAAAGGTTTCGGCGAGTAAGGCAGCAATGACACAAAAAATACAAGAAAAAGACGCGGAAGAAAAGGCAGCAATTTCAAAATATCGGCGCAAATCATCGACGCAAGAACAAAGAGGTTTTGGACATATAATTTTTTATCAATTATATTTTCGCGGAAATGGTTATCATCCAACTAAATTTTATCCAATCACGAAACAAACATTTTAAGTTAGTCGAAAATTCGGACATATATTCATCGGTCGATTTATAAATGGAACCGCTAAATCGAAGGCAGGCACGGTTAAGCAAGAAATATTCAGCTCGGAAAGGGGGAAATTACCGGGGGGTCGCCATTCGCGAAAACGGAATTTAATTCACTGGGATTCGCACGTCGCGAAAATATATTTTAATTCAATGAAGTTCGCACTTCGCGAATACAAAAAAAAAATGGGACTGAAGTTCGCACTTCGCGAAAATACTTTTTAATTCAATAAAGTTCGCGCTTCGCCAAAACAAAGGAGTGTGACTGAAGTTCGCACTTTGCGAAAATATATTTTAATTCACTAAAATTCACACTTCGCGAAAGAACGAAAACTGTTAGAAAATTTGCACTTCGCGAAAAATGACATACTTAATTACAAGTCGCACTTCGCGACAACGGGAATCATTCAATAAGTTCGCACATCGCGAAGACGGAAATTAAGTTCGCGCTTCGCGAAACAAAGGGGGTTTAACGTGTCGACCGCTGAAGACAGCATTCTCGAGTTCGGGTCGACACGGCTTCTTGATCCGACTGAGGAGAGAGGCAGCAAGGGAATATTTTAATTTCAAACAAAAAGGCCGTTCACACGAGACTTTGACCGAAGGAAACGAAAATGGTCGCTCGCACGAGACTTTGACCAACTAGACGCGGAAGGGCCGACCGCGTGGCGCGAGGTCCGACGACGGGTTACCCGGGGAAACGCTAAACAGGAAATCTATCCGATAATCTACACAAAATGTCCAAGAAAAATGTACGGTACGCTCCAATCTCGTGCTCGGCGGTGCGACAATGCTCCCTCGGTATCCTGGAGGTCCACCATCGGCCGTGAGCTTCCCAGGTCCTTCGTCAGTGGAGGTAGCGGGTGCGGAAGAAGGCAGCGGAAAATGTGGTGGTGTCTTCACGCTCAACACTCGGAGATCAAGAAGGCCGGGTCCTCGCCGCTGTCCTCCGGGAAGGCTCGACGGCTCCTCTTCGGTGGCTCGAAGTTCTCGTTGATTGGCCGCCGTCGGCTGCCAAATTGCGTCGGCCAATTGACAGCGGTCGCGTTCGAAATTGCGAGGATTTTGGATGATGACAGCAGCGGCGCAGGTTTGCGCGCCGGATTTGAAGCGGATCCGGCTGTCCAATCGGGGCGCGCAGCTGGCGCGTGACGTCATCCGCAGGTTCAGGGACGTATCTCCTCAGGGACTCGGTGGCACCGGTCCTGGGCTCTTTTGAGCCAAGATTCCTCGTGGTTTTGCCCGGGGGTGCCGACATCCCCTGACGCAACGGCTCCCGGGTAAGGGGACCAGTGGGCCCTTCCGCCCTGGGGTCACCGCGGCCTGGCCTCGGCGCAGGAGGGCGACGCAATTGGGACCCCCCCTCACCGCCCTTTTATGGACTCCCTAGAGTCAAAGGTCACGGCGGGGGATCCACGGTCACCGGCAATGCGCCCTCCTCCCGCCATCATTGAGGGGCCGGAAATCCGGGTGCGGACGCGGTGACCCAGCGACGCCGCCATGGGTCGGCCCTTGCCGTCAAGCGCGGGGTCACGGGTGGCTCTGTTCGGTCCTACTCCGCGCGGCCCCGGCACTCATGGGCGGCGGCGGGGCGAGGCCTCTCTGCCACCGTCGTCGTCTGCTTCTGTGGTCCCTCGAGGGCGCCCTTGTCCCGCGATGGCTGTTGTCTTCTTGTGCCGCACTCGCCTCACCGCGAGGCCGTCCTAACGCCTAAGTTATACACAACTTATACTATCAAAAAAATACGCAAAGTAACGCGACGAATATTCGGTCTCCTCTTCTCCTCGGCCTTGAGCGTCGAGCGGGCTTAAATAAGACATAGCTGTAATGATACAAGAAAATATATTATCGAGAATATATATTCGTGAAGGATTTTAATGCTTTGCAGGATGGAGGTTTTAGGATATGGAGCCCTGGGGCGATCGCCCACCGGGTGCATCGTCACAATATATATATTGTGACGTGGCAGATTGCTGCTGTCTCAATTAGGGGCGCGGCGCTAGCGGTGAGTACCCAGTTTTGACATTATTTAATTTCAGTATCGGTTGGCGACACTCGGAGCCATCTTGGGCAATCATTAATTGTAAGTATGTGTTGTAAAAATTTGTTAGTATAAGATTTGTTATTTAGTAAGTATCATAAATGGGTCTGATATTGCGGGTCATTACCACGGTCGGTACGAGTCGAGGAGGAAAAATCGGGATCTCAATTATCGCGCCGCGATACCCACCGGGACCTCCTGAAATTTCTATCCTCGGCGTTGTGTCCACGATTGCGTCTCGCTGAGGCTCAAACGCTCAAGGCGCGTTTCGCTCATCATTCCCCACTACGAGTTTCTTCATACTGCTATTAAATACATTGCAATTAACCCGTTTCTTTAATAACTCTAAAAATAATTATTGATACTTTAATAACAGTTAGTGTTTGTTTTTGTGATAATTAAAAACAGATAGAAATGCGGCAACAAATCCTTAGACCAATCGTGTCACTCATACGTTCATCCATTTGCAAGTGATTCCTGTATTCAGTACAGAAAAAATTACTTTTATATACATGCTGTATAAATAACACCACTTCGGGCTATAATTTACAATACATGTACATGGTTTTTGTTGTTAACTATTTCCTATATGAACAACTAATAAAAATATTCTATATTTTTCAAAACGTCAGGTACAGGAAAAAATCACGACTACATTTTCTGGATAGCAACTAATTATTAATTACTTCCCTCGTGTAGAAATGAATGGAACAGTTTATAATCGACCTTTACTGTGCTAAACGCGAGGAATAGTACAGTCAGCTGAGAAATGAAGAAACAATATCGAATCTTGGTTTATCTAGTAGTAGTTAATAAGCAATTCATACCCACATGGAGGAATCGTTCTATTTTCGCAATTTTGTTTGGCCATTCTGCGACGATGGCGTATGGGTCGGCAGTACCCTCTTAGGGGTCGTACAAAAAATTCAAAATTCAGTTTTCCTGGGAGCAATTAATTAGCAATTAATTATTACATTAAGATATCAGTTATAACCCTACAATTTTACGTGGCCGTGCTGTGGTGATTTCATAAGGGTTGGCCTACCACCTTAGGGGTTGTGTTAAAAATTCGGAATTCGGTTTTCCTTAGAGCAATTAATTAGCAGTTCATTCCCATGTGAAAAAGTAATTCGATTCTCGCAATTTTGTGTGGTTCGGCTGCCATGATGTCTTACGGGCTGCCATACCACCTTACGGGTTGTGAAAAAAAATCAGAATTTTGTCCTAGGAGCAACAAATATTAGCAATAAAATCTCTTTTCAAGAAATCAGTCTTTCACCACCGTTTTCATGTTGCCATGCTGCTACCAGCACTAGGGATGATGACATACCTCTTTAAGAGTGAGTAAAAGAATCGAAGTTTGGTTTTTCTGTGAGCATTTAATTAGCAATAAATTCTAACGTTTACATCAATTATGAACATTTGCTTTATTATTGTTTTCATAATGTGGTAATGCTAGCTTAATATAAAGCAACGCCACCGTTTTTCGAAAAAGTGTAACAGCAAAAAATTGTTCTCTTCCGTAATAAAATAGCAATTAAATAGCAATACATTTTGCAATAAATTTTATTGAATTGTGCTAAAGTGGCAATGCCAACTTTATGAACATATCATTTGACACACTCCAAACATTGAAATTCAATCTGGTTATACTTCCCACCGAGGTACCGTATGATAAGTTCGTTCCCTTCGACGGCACGCATCATGTTTTGAAAAGTATCGTTGACATTCTTCAGCACCTTCGTCATCTTTGCTAGTAGAAATACTAGCTCTTCTCGATACTCACTAGCAATCGCATCCCACATTTGGTTTGAACTTGTCATATGCCACTGATTTTATAATCCATGTTAGCTTCCAACTCGGACTTCTTCGTTGGTAGAAGATCGTCCAGGCGGCCCACTTTCTTGATTTTTGAAAAATCTATTGTTTTCAGTCCAGACGAAGAGTCCTCAAGTTTCTTGTAACTTGGTCACGTTCGATGCTCGATTCCATTAACCGCTTCACTTCCTTCATGCTTTTCAGAAGTATTTCAATGCGAACTGCAACGTCGCACTGTTTCTTACTACTTCGCAAAACTTGACTGTGATCACTTCATTAATGAATACGTCGCGATGCAACTTACCCTTTTATTCAAGGAGTCTTCTTTATTTAAAAAAAAATGGTAGGGAATTTCCTGGAATCGTTGATGGTGAGAGAGAAAAAAGCTGTTGAGGTAAAGGTTTTAGAAGATTCCAAAGTGCTATCGTCTGACGTCTACGATAGCCAACGGATTCCTAATTCTCCGAAGTCGACAAATTCTTAGGAATACTTCTCGGCTGACGAGAGCCGACGTATTCCTGCATCGAGAGAGATAATGGCTGCCGCCGCCGCCCCCCGCAAATCGGCGGACAAAGTTTTTTGAATTGCGAATCTTCTGGTGCCGCACTAATCCGAAGAGAGCTGTGCCGCGAGGGGGAGCAAGTTTTAACGGCGCCGACATAATTCTTGAAATCGAATGGTAGACGGCATAAATTCGTGGAATCGAATGGCGGACGGCAAATTCCGACCTCATGGTCGAGGATAGGAGGTGTCGAGAAAATTCCGCGGAAGTGTGGGAGGAAATGTTGCGTTAACGTTTTAGGGATTTGGGGGGCGAAGCGAGGTTTGGCGGAAAGGGGGGGGGGGGGGGCTTGTTGGAAAGGTGGTTGGGGGAAAGCGGAGGCTCACACGCATAGACCCGCAGTACGCATGTATGTACCCGCGTATGTGTGCATGCACACGAATTTATCCAGAACCGACCACTCCCTACTACTAAGGTTAATTCTTAATTATGATTATATTCTTTTTAACAGTATTAAAACTTACCAAGAAAATTTTAGAAAAATGGCAACTTCCGTTTAACACCATTAAACTGTTGCCACAAATGATCAAATTTGTATCGAATAAGTTTTATACTTTCTAATAAAATAACACGCTATCTTAAAAATGTAAGCTAAACAGCGTTGTTAAAACAATAAATAAGCACTTACACACTCATCGAAATTGATTTACTGTAATTTGCTCGGACCTGTCCTGTTTCGTTTCAATCTCATATCTGTATCTTTCTAATGTACTATAATGACGAAATTATTAGATTTTTTTCACTTGCATTTGCAATTAGACCGACTTTGTTATATCGATAAAATATAATAAAATTACTTGAAGTTCCGTCCCGAGTTTACCTTTGGTTTTGCTACAATACTTACGAAACGTAAGAGAAATAGAACGAAACTTACTGTTTGAGTCCCGTCATGTTCCGAGCCCTTGAGTTTCGTTTCGGTTTCGGTCCGTTCTGGGTCGGGAAACGAAATTTACAGTTCGGGTTACGTTACGTTTCGAGCCCTCGAATTTTGTTCCGATTTCGATTTGTCCCGGCGTGAGGAACGAAACTTGGATCCGGTTTCGTTACGGTACTTATGGAATGTAATTGAACCAAAACGAAAGTTTTGTTCCGAGTCCCTGTTCTAAATAGAAAATCCATGACATTATTTTTATTATTTTCTTGTCAAACTGAAGACGAATAAAAATGTTTCAATTTAAAGTTATTTCTCTTATCGCCATGCAGTACAATGTCGGAATAAAAAATAGTGCTTCCATTTAAAAATACTGCACTTGTAAAACTTAACTTTGAAATGACCTTGAAAATGCACATTACGGTACGTAATGCGCAAATAAATAAAAAACAAGAAACTTTTATTTGATACTTCTTTTTCTCCTAAAATGCTTTGTCCGCCATATAGAATGCTGTCTCAAGTTAAATGCCCCACGGTGTAAATAGTTACAATTGTTACAATAGTTACTAGAAAACAGTAGTAAAAATAGAATTGTTCATTTTACTATTGACAAAATGTAGAAAAACGCAGTAACTGTTACAAGTTATAGTTCAAAATAGAGGTAAATTTTACTACATAAAGTATTTGAGTCCATTTTAACGGTGAAAACTACTTAGAAAAGAGTTAATTTAACTAGGTTTTTCTACAGTACAGACGGTGAGACAATATAAGCAGAAAAGAATTGGGAAAGGCGGCGTTGGCAGGGCATGTGAGTCACAGAGGTCAAATCTAGTCACGAAGTCAAGGAATCGAGCGCCCTGTTCCCTTATCAGTTTCCGGAAAATCAGGATAGCGTGCAGTCCTATGTTAATTCTTAAGGGGTTACACCACAAGGAGTGGTTGAAAATCGTTGCGATGTTTCGAAATTTTTTTTAGAACAAATGAAGATAAATCGAACTTTCATCAATGGGATTTCGTTATACAAGTATAAAAGAACACGCATATATATATATTTTTTTTCATATACAAAATAGCGGCTACACTAGTAAAAAATCTAGTTAAATTAACTATTTTTGAACTGGTTTTTATTGTTTAAAAAGGACTCGGATACTTTTAATTGTAAAATTAACATTTTCTCTTAACTACACAGGCACCGCTGAACGTGGAGTATCCGTAAATTAATTGTATATAAATGTTTATTGAACGTATGTAAGATATATATATAGATACCTATGAACTCCATTTTAGATGCACTCAAAGACTAGATGTCCGGACATGGTACGTAACATGTGTGTGTCGTTTTCTTACATTTAATTCAATGCGCAGAAACTACATTAATTTCCAATCCCCCTAATATTACGTACCATGTCCGCACATCCAGCCTTTGAGTGTATCTAAAACAGAGTTCATAGATATCAATATATGTATCTTACATACGTTCAACAAACATTTATATAACAATAGTTTATGGATATTCCACGTTCAGCGGTGCTTGGGCAGTTCAGAAAAAAAGTTAATTTTACTATTTACATACATGTACATATCGTAGATATCTACAATAGATAGTCTATAGATATTCATATGTATTTGTACAAAAAATAATATTCGTAACACTTTTTGAGCAGAGTCTGTTCGAGAACTTGTTCAGTACAGCTATGCAGGCAAATTCTGCTGTTTTTGACACAGAACAATTTTTTTGCAATTGTCGGGATTTGAATCCGGAACTCACGGGTAGGAAGCAAGAACGCTAACCATGATACTACCAAAACATATGAATGAATAAATAATTTCAGACTTATGAAGACCTCTCCGGTACTTCTCGATCGGTGCTAAAGATACTTATTGCATCTTGTAAATTTATTATTAAAAAAACTCATAAGTGATTGTAAAATTAAGTCACTTAAAAAATTGTAACAGTATGTTATAAAATCATCTGTTTATTTGAAAGTTTATAATAAATGTGTACCGATTCACTTTTAAAATACTAAACCCATCATTTTAGTACAACCCTATATACTAAAAGTGCATGAATTTTATGAATATTATTTAAAGACATTTCATTTAAATGTGTTCAATTTTTTAGTGTAATTACATTTTTATAAGTCTGTGAAAGCTGAACATAATCTATTAATCTGAATATAAACTATATTTAACGTTTTCGAATAGTTTAGGTTTCCATATAGGTTATCTCGACTTCTCTGATATATGCACTGAATATATAGGCGTGAAAAAGATTTACATATGTATTCACGGGATATTTTTATTATGCATGTCATAGATAATGTAGGTTTTCTATAGTTATGTCCTAATATGTACGTCTACTATAGGTATATTGTTACGTCCCGTCCTTCTTGATGGTAATACGGCGGAAAAGATCGAAGAGATTATAGTAATATGGAAAAGAAAGGGAAGTTAAGATTCGGGATACCGTCAGATGGTCCTGGGAACAGCTCGTCTAATCTATTTGGATTAATTCTACTTGGGGTTCTGGGTTCGGATTGGTTAGTTGAGGAGCTGCCAGTCGAACTATATGACCGATTGCCAGTTGGATTCCGAGTAGGCCAATTCGATATGGGCCAAACGAATTAGGGGAAATTGAACCACTAAGGTGGAAAAAGAAAATAGTAAGTGTTTTGAATTCTTTAATAAAGCATTTATTACGAATAGAATAAAACAATAGCGATATAATAGATAAGGTTTAGAAGAAAGATATTAGTGGTAAAAGGAAAAAATGTGTAAAGTTAATTAAATTACAAGTATATAAGCTTAATTAGGGAAACAAGATTTAGGCGTACCTGGATTCAATGTAATCCACCAATGGAAGAGACTGCTCTCTTTTGAATTGACACTAGATTTTCGAATGGAACTGGATGATGCCGCGGACGTATTCACATGGACTCGATCGAACTGAACTGAACTGAACTCGCGCTCTTGAGACATGAGCCCTTTTAAAGGGGTTAGTCTTTCCTTTCAGTGACCTAATCGATGGAGTGAGATTTCAAGACGTCTAAACATCGATATCTTTAGTTTGATAATCGATCGGTTTGTCATGCTGTCTGAATTGATATCAGTACGCCGTCCTCCGATTTCCTTTTACAGTTTATAAGATCTTAGCCTAAATACGCGAGACGCTCGTGATTCAGCTCCAACGCGTGATAATAAAACTCATTAAAACTTAGAACTAGAGATAATATATCGGGTGGGTTACGTGGGACGTAACACCTCCCCCCTTGGAGATGAATGAAGAACGGTGTTCGTCATTCATTCGTTGGAAGTCTCTGTGATGTAGCATCGGGGGTTGGTGTCCTTTGGGTCGACCGCTTTCAGTATCCGATGTTCGCCGGGCGCCGTAGGTAAAGTTGGGTATACTCTTTGGATGTCGTTGTTTCTATCATATCCATCAGGTATCTGCATCTCAGCATGCGGCGGCAGTTGTGGGGGTTGGTCCTGATGATAAGAACCTGCAGCTCGAATATCCTTGGATTGATGTTGCAAGGAGAGATCCTCGGTCATAGCCTTGTTTTTCACGTGCAACAGGAAATTCGCGACCGAGTCCCAAAGGGCTCTCAAGAGCCAGATGCTCCAGCCATAAATTGTATTAAGTGCGTATCCGTGGATAACGGTGTCAAGTATGTATTTACATATCTTGAGTGCTATCCAGATTCCCAGGATGCCTGCGCTGGTGGTCCCGAAACCGATGAACCATCCCCGAGTTTTCGACCACGCCGAATGGATTATTGACTCTAAGGTCTTGTCATCAAGAAGATTTGCTATGGACAGACCCTAGGTCACACCTCCTTGTCCATTGACTCCTCGAGCTAAGTGGTTGAGAATTGCGGGTCTTTCAGCTGGAAACATGATGTGATCCCTGAGTTTGTCTAAGTCGGCTGTCAAATAAATTCCGCTGATCGCAAGTAATTCGGGGCCGGAGTATTTCCATGTAAGTTTGGTCAAAGGCCCGAGTTTTCCTGGTGGTACTGTCTCGATTGGTTTAGGCAGCAACTTGTACCATATTTCGTTTAATAAGTACATCGGCGGAATTATATGATTGCATTCCACTTGAGTCCCAGTCTTCGTGATGATATGACATCTCGGGGGGATAAAAAGGCTGATGTTCCCTCGGAGAACTGGAAGTTGTTGGTAACATTCGTCGACTTGTCGCACCTTGACTTCAGTTGGAATACACTTTATAATGTGGACGACTTCTCCGGCGGTTACTGCCATGAATCCAGGGCCCTTCATTAGGTGATATGCGAATTCGTCTGAATTTACTGCGGCTAAATTCAATACGTTTCTTAGGACCTGTTGTTTTAATTGACATCTCTTAACAAGGATATCGTGGTATAAAGTAGTAATTTGATCCTAAAATGTCTTTCCACATACATGAATTTGGAATTCACATATGTGAATATATCGAGATTATTAGGTGTCTTCAACGGTTCTTTCTTTATAATAAATGTTTGATCATCGATTTCACCAACGAAGAGTTTGGGGTGTTCAGCCCTTATTAAGTTGTACCCACAGATTTCTATTTCTCCCATACGAGCAAGTGCAAATGTTGTTCCTTCGGTCGTGACAGAGTAAATCTGCTGGGTAGGCCCTTGGGCGAGTGAATTGGAATCGTATAGTTTTGTTCCATATCCTTCATATACGACTGAATATTGGTTGAGACGACACCTGTCCTCAGGTATCATTGGCCAGAATGTGTAACCTCCTTCTCTATCAATGCAGGATTCGTCTGACAAAATGCACATTGTCCCACATCTTAGTATGATTTTATTTGAATCTAGTTTCACTGTCGCTAGATATTCTTGTAGAGTGATTTTTACTGATGCTTGAACGACCGCTCTGGACCGGGTTCCGTAAGGATCGGAGTAACCGGTTCCATCGCAGTAGCCATTTGATTCCAGGTTTCCAGCAGGAGTGACGCCTCGGGATAACGTTTGGTTGATTCGGAGTCCCGTTATTAGAATGTTGGTTCCTATAGCAAATGATTTGGGGATGTGCATCCTGCGGCATTCGTCTTTCTAAATTTCGTAGATGTAAGTATTTCTTCCATTGGCGACTGCGGAGATGTACGAATGCATCCCACAATGATAGATAGTACTGTCTATTGCCAT
>NW_019395102.1:25149-29966 GCF_000612105.2 Orussus abietinus | reverse complement strand
TTTTCGCCAAACTTTGGGGGGTTGTTTCGCCCCTTAAATGTGATTCATTGCAGATATAAAAAACCCGTATCTCTTAGATTTTTGTGTTCTTCAACATACATGGAAATCAATAAGATCGGGGGCGGACACTTGGGAATGTTTCCTTGTAAGCGGCAGTTTCCTTGAGAAACGGCTTCGTCCCGGACTACGGGTGCGAAGGGGAGGGCCGGAGACACGGTCCGCGGCGCGCATCCGGTGTAACCAGGCACGTCCGGGCACGTCCGCGCACGTCCGACCGCGTTCCTTCTATCGAGTTTCGAATGTGAACCACAGGGTCGCACCGTAGATGCCGTCGATCGAGTTGATCGAGGAAGCGTTCGCGGAAAAGTGACGAGACGATAGCGTTGCCTCTTCTAACAAGGAAGGTATCCCAGGTGGATCTCTCCGATTTGATTTCTTTTATAATATGTTATAGTAGATTAAAAACTAAGCGACACGTATTTTTTTTTATGTGCCATTGAACATTTTAAGGGGGTGAAACCACCATCCAAAGTAAGGCTTGTGAGGGGTGGCTCACCCCTTAATTTTTTTTTTAATTGAGAAAATTATATTTTTCATTTCTCGTTATGAGAAAGCTTTTCCAGGTGGATTGGTTAAGAAATATTATTTCTTGTGGGTGAAACTGTTAAATCGCCCTTTGACATGCCTTACTTTGGATGGTGGTTTCACCCCCTTAAAGTGTTTAATGGCACATAAAAAAAAAAAATACGTGTCGCGTAGATTTTATAGTATAACATATTTTAAAAGAAATCAAATCGGAGAGATCGACCTGGGATACCTTCCTTGTAGGAGACACCGGCTGAACTTTCGAGAGCGTGCGAGTAACCGACCCTAGTAGCACAATATATTTCTCTCATATTTTCTATATTAATATTTTTCATCAATTCTATATTAACGAATATCGTACATTTTGTAAATATTTAGCAGACATTTGAAATATTTGCAAAACATTTACTTTAGAATATTATTTGTACAATATTTGTATAATATTAGCTCCACGTGTTTTCGTAATATTTTTCATACGAATATACTAAACATTTTGTTTCACTTTAATATAAGTATTTTTTTAAATATTATCTGCCTAATACAATATAAACGTTTTAAAGATATTTAAAATCAAAATCGCATGTTTGGCTCTAATAATGAAATAGCGGAACGGAAATATTGTCATAATTTGTCGTGCTTTTTGATACCATATGAAGTGTTCGATAATAATCGTAAAGTAAAAAATGTATATATATTATATGTTTATAAATTGTTCAAACTACATACCTATGTCATTGAGATTTTCAACAAATATTTTAGATATCTTCAAATGAAATCTACAAGATATCTTGAAAAATCTGTCGCTTGAAATATTTAGCAAAGTTTTCAAGAAAATATTTAGAAATTATCCCGTGCTACTAGGGGAGCTTCAATTAAAGAGAAAACTTAGGTTTAATCGTTTGAGTGCTAAGCAGCGCGATCGTCTCTTCTTTTGTCCTGTGTCCTAAAATAATTGCACGCTCGATTTTTGTTGATGGTCGTTTTTACGGTTACCATTTAATTATAGGCATATTAAAACAAAATTCAAGTAACGTTATACTTTGTAGGTGTACATTTTTATGATTATAATTAACCATCACTATAACAACATAATGAACCGAATAATGTTCAATTGACTATAAAAACATCAAGAAAATTTATTTATATTAATGAAGTAAGTAATGAAAAAACAAATTTTAATAGTCGCCCTCATGATTTACTCGCCTATTATGTTATTTATTTTACATTTAGAATAAATTTACTTGCTGAAGAGTATGAAATAAAATTAAGTTATAAAATGATAACATAATAAATTAGTGAATATACGTATATGTACCTTTATGTATGTAGGACAAAATATTAAAATAATGTTTTGATACGATTTGAACACACTACTTTCAGTACTTATGCTCAAACGAATGTCAAAATAACATCAACCTCGAACAGATGAGACTTACCGCAAACAAATATAAAACCGTGCAATCACGCTCCTGGGCAATTTTAAACACGGAATGAAATAAGCGCTATCGCGCCACTCGGGAAACAGGGAAGGCCCGTGACATACAGACGGTTAAGGTGAACTGAAATACGTCAAGGAACTTGACCGACGTCGATATAGAAGATTTCTCTAAGTACCTACATCGCCGACATTCGTTTTTATATTGACAGCTGTGTCGAATTATATTGAATATTGTACCAAATGGCATACTCCACCTGTCGTTTTCGTACAATAATTATAAAGAAATCGAAGTAAAACTCCAGAAATCCTCTGCATTCATGCTTTCTGGGGCCCTAATTAACTGCAGAGGGACCCCCTGCGCCATCTGTGATTTCCAGGTCAATTAAATTTTCACTCCGAGACCTCGTATTACCATCGTTTTAACATAGGAGCGCACAAAACACTTTTGTTTGCTTTTATCCCGTTCAAATGCGAGTTTATCAATTACTAGAGTGTTCTAAATTGTCGTCCAAGCATCCTGGCACTTTCGTTTCATATATTAGAGCCTTCAGTAATTGCATATTGATCAAAATATGAGAGCTCGACGCCATTTTGGTTCTGGTCTAGGCTCAGTTAAAAAACTTTTTCAAAAATCCATATTTTGAAAGTGTCAAGACAATTCTTACAAGGAAGGTACCTCAGGTGTCCCCCTCCGATTTTGTTCATTTTTAAATATGTTACAGAGGACTAAAATCTAAGGGACCCGTGTTTTTTTTTTATCGGCGGATAAACACTTTTAGGGGGTGAAATCAGGCTTCAAGGTTGGCCGTGCAAGGGGGTGAGTTGGCTGTTTCATATAGAGGCACTCGACCGATTTTCATGAAACAACCGTCAAAATGTAGGGAATGAAGAATTATGAAACATGCATTTGGAATTTTTCGAAACAATTCATTTTTANAAATCGGTCGAGTGCCTCTATATGAAACAGCCAACTCACCCCCTTGCACGGCCAACTTCGAAGCCTGATTTCACCCCCTAAAAGTGTTTATCCGCCGATAAAAAAAAACACGGGTCTCTTAGATTTTAGTCCTCTATAACATATTTAAGAATGAACAAAATCGGAGGGGGACACCTCAGGTACCTTCCTTGTTAGAAGATCACGAGTCATGTGTCAAAGTTTCGAACAGTTTGGTCCAATACCCTTAAAAAAAAGTGTTGTATTCGAATCGACTGATTTGAAAGGGGTTTTCACTTCACCTTAAACGTGACGGTGCCTCGGTTACACTCCGATTACGAGAGGTGAAACGCTCGCATTACAGCTGGAGAGAGTATAGCATTAAATTGTACTTCATGCATCTTAAAGGAATAACGTGCAATTAGGTTGGATTAGGTCGGGACATACAAACATGTAAAATGCTGGATGTTATAACGACCGCCGCAGAGATATGATATTGTTTATTGGGATCAGTACACGAAATACCAGTATCGCGGTCGACGGGCGGGGAAATGCTCTTTTATTTCTCATAGATCTTATTTTTCGTCGAAAGATCATTTGCTCATGAAATCACGCGTTTCAATACAGGTAATTCAGTGGAAATAACGTGAAATAAGTTAGGAGCATTGTTGTAGAATACCAGGTCGAAATCATTCGAAACAAGTGGCAACGATAGAATTCACGAAAAATCGTTTGAAATTAGTGGAAAATTATCTAGTGAGGAAGAAATTGCAAGAGTATTAGAAATTGCTGTTCAAAATCGTTAGAGAACGCCGAAATATTATTAGACATTTTAATGCTGAACATCTGTTCCTACTGAATGGCACTACTGTTTATTAATGTAAATTATTGAAGCAATTCCTGTTCTCGAAGGACATTATTTCGCCCCAGATTTCTGAATATATAGCCTTTCGTTTCGGACGGTACGCGTAATGAAATGTATTTACGTGTTTCAGCGTGGTATAGAGTATGTATAGAGATATAGAATCAAGCATTAAATAAACATAGATCAAAGTACGTCGCATCTAAGAGTACGCATGCCAGTTAGTTTCATATCTCACCGACAGAGAGCACATTTCTTCCGTTTAAATTTTGTACGCCTTTAGTTCATAGCTACACAGTAAGTAATAGTATATGGGGTTATGTCATTTTATTTGCAAAATAAGAAGAATTATAAATTTTACTGTCGTGATTTTATTGCCGAATATGCGCATGTAAGCAATCACAAACAATAATGTAGAGTGCATGTAATTCGAATCATGGTACTGAATCACAAGGGCATTTGAGAGGTTTTGTGAGCACCTACAGTCGCAGTAAATACTTTAGGATCGTACACAGTCGGAAAATTGTAGCATATGACTCGGGGGCTCCTAAAAACGATTCGTTACTTTTCGTCGTCGCTGATTCATCACCGGGACGTTTCGTCGCTAGGCTGTATTTGTCAGGTTGTTTCGTAGTCGTACTTGCGCGCCCTCTCTAGACGTTCCCTTTAAGTAACCTTGTAGTGGTAATTCTGAATGTATTTATATAATAAGTAATATATGTAAAGGGAGAGATGGAGGGAGAAATAGGGAGAGATGAAGAGAGAGGGAACCAAGAGGCTCAGAGGTGTTCCGTTGAAGAGAAGCAAGTCGGCTGCCAGAATAATAGGCCGTGATAATTTTCTGAGGAAGATCGTGGACGCACGATCTGGCCAGGAGTTGCCTCATTTTACCTCAGAAGGCCTGGCCCTGTATTGGCCATTGGAATTGGATTGGATTTTAATCGGCGAACGGATAAAAAGCCGATTTATTTTATTGCTGATCGACACTGCTCCATGAC
>NW_019395102.1:0-24591 GCF_000612105.2 Orussus abietinus | reverse complement strand
AGCGATTTTCGATCAAGCACCTCCTTCCTAGGTAAAAGGGCATTGAAATTATGTCGTTGCACTTTTTTATATGAAAATGACCACTTATCGAAAATCGCTCCCATATAAACACAGGTCAACGTTTCATCTTCGATATGAGCACTCGTTAAGCTCGATCGGTTTAGAAATACGTTCGGAATCGTTGTCCCCGTGAGGCCCTGCAAAATCGCTGGAGTGGTGAGCGCCCTTAAGTCACACCGTTAATCCATAACTTTGTATTGATACCAAGTTGTTTTAACATATATACATTAGCTTGGTACTTTATATATAATGTTATATCTGGACGCTTTGTAAACACTTTTCACCTAACAGCCTTTTGTGTATCTCTTGACAACGATCAAGAGACTACCGGACAGTTTTATGTCGGTGGCTTTCCTGTACTGACGTTCTCCAAATAAAGAGCTATCATCTTGTATTTTATTGCCCACTCCTTTTATAATAAACAGGATAACGATGTGGGATACAGATTGGAAGTACAAATGTATACTTCGTCATCGAACTTCCAGTCAACCTTCTCGTTCGGCTACTTTTCATCAACGTTTGAAATGAGGAACAAGTACGATTAAAATGTATGTTATTAATTATAAATGTAATTAATCATAAGATCTGCTTCCCTACGTTTGTATAATACCTAAAGGATAACATATGTATCAATTAATTGCAGCATTTCAAATAGTATGGAACGAGCAAATACAGCATCGTAGGTGCTGTGAAATTCCTAATGCACAATTGAAGTCACTGATTACAATTTTGTAACGTGTACACTGTGGCAAATACTGTTGCTTCTGAAAATATGCTACAGAATTATCGTTCGGCTACTTTTCATCAACGTTTGAAATGAGGAACAAGTACGGTTAAAATGCATGTTATTAATTACAAATGTAATTAATCATAAGATCTGCTTCCCTACGTTTGTATAATACCTAAAGGATAACATATGTATCAATTAATTGCACCATTTCAAACAGTATGGAACGAGCAAATACAGCATCGTAGGTGCTGTGACATTCCTAATGCACAATTGAAGTCACTGATTACAATTTTGTAACGTGTACACTGTGGCAAATACTGTTGCTTCTGAAAATATGCTACAGAATTATCGTTCGGCTACTTTTCATCAACGTTTGAAATGAGGAACAAGTACGGTTAAAATGCATGTTATTAATTACAAATTTAATTAATTATAAGATCTGCTTCCCTACGTTTGTATAATACCTAAAGGATAACATATGTATCAATTAATTGCAGCATTTCAAACAGTATGGAACCAGCAAATATAGCATCGTAGGTGCTGTGACATTCCTAATGCACAATTGAAGTCACTGATTACAATTTTGTAACGTGTACACTGTGGCAAATACTGTTGCTTCTGAAAATATGCTACAGAATTATAATCAATGATTTTTGTGTTACTATCCAGAAGCTATGCATATGTCTAAATTATAGAGAGAATGCCACAGCACCTGCTATATTTTATTTAGATAGCCCACACTATTTAAATGTATTTTTACAATTACATGTATGTCTCTCTTTAGAAAAATTATCCAGGAGCAGAGAACTACCAAATCTTGTAATCAAATATTGTTAGTCGTTAAGTACTTCTTCATAATTTTAGGTGCGGATGAATAATAATCCAACGGAAAAACTAAAAGGGACCTCAGCAAAGAATTGTGTTCATACCAACTGATACATGCACTCAAATAAGAAAATTAATGCATGCACGTATACATGTAATAAGTTCAGATTTTAATAATTAAATATATTATATAATGTATAATGTAATGTATTGTACTTGACGCTGCAAAGGTTACAAATAATATGTAACTTTATGAATAAAATTATATATTAGAAAATAATATGCAATCGATAATTGAATCTGAATTTAATATTTATACGTGTACACGCAATTATTTTCTTATTTTAGTGAATAACATCAGTTGATACGAGCACACTTCTTTGCTGAGGTTCATTTTAACTTCTCGTTGGATGATTGGACTACCATTAAATTGCACCTGAATAATGAGCAAGGGCATGATAACTAATAATAATTCATTAGAACATTTGGTGGTTTTCTATTTCTGAATAATTTGTCTAATGAGAGATGTACATGTAAATGTAGAAATTCATTCATTAGTGTGGGCCGTGTAAACAAAATGTAACAGGTGCTATGGCATTCTTTAACTAATCCATATTACTCTGGACAGTAACATTGAAATTATTGATGATAAATCCACATCACATTTCTAGAGAAATCAGTATTTATAATGCTCCACGTGTTACAAAACTGTAATCACATCAAAAATACCTTCATCAAGTGTAAAAAGATTTTCGCCAAATACATATGTGCCCGTCACAATTCGTTCTGATCATAATTTCGGTTACATTACATTAATTAAAAACTACATAAATTAAATTAGAAAACGGTTGAGAACAGTTACTATGTACCAAATACAAAAAATATATCACTTCTGGTTCATTAATAACTTTTCTAGGCTAAAGTATTAAAACACAGAACCTATGACATAACAAAATGTGAACAATTTTTAAAATATTTTTGGCGAGCCGCATGATAACATATCAATAAATAACTTCAAAGATATTGGAACTTCGTCATGTCAATGTCACCAAATAATCCATTTTTTATTAGTGGTCGTAAAACCTGACTTTGCCTAAGGCCAGCACGTATCTTATGGTACATTCATAATGTCATTGTGCTCCATGCTCCAATAAGTGTTTGATGAAATGAGGTTATGTTTATTGTACCTTTATTGTATCTGTTGGAAATGGGTTATCAGAATAATACACTTCGTTGTATTTAGTTTTACAAAGATCTTTATTCTTTATTGAACGCTCGGAGGACCCATCTTTACTCCTCGGATCACTCTAGCGAACTCACCACAAAAGGGCATGTGCTTATCTCGGTCAGGACCAGTGATGACTAAATTCTTTCTCTGGACCCTCTTTGTGGAGGTGCGACCCTACGTCACCTCTTAATCCAAACAACGGTCCTTATCGTTACCGAAAACCCTCCACTAAACACAGACCAGACTCTCTCTCTCTCTCTCTCTCTAAACGTATTAAACATAGATTGGTTTTTGTTTCATTTATAAAGCTCAATCGTCAGGTTTATAATTCCAACAGTATCTAGCTAACCATTTATAAATTTTATCGGCCTACCTTAATTTGAGCAATTCTGACAAGGAAACATTCCCAAGTGTCCGCCCTTGATCTTATTGATTTCACATACGTTGAAGAACACAAAAATCTAAGAGACACGTGTTTTTTTATATCTGCAATGGTCCACATTTAAGGGGCGAAACAACCCCCTAAAGTTTGGTGATAATTCAATTTTTATAATAATTTTCGTAGAAGCAGTGGAGGGATTTCGACGAAACTTGGCATAAACGTATTCTGTATAAGGACGGTGAAAACACAATATTGTCCAGCAATGCTACACCCCCCCAAAGGGGTGAACGACTATCGCTAATTCTATTTTCGTAAAAACAGTAAAAATGCAATTTTACCGTTTCACCAAGGAGATTGTATTACTAGTTGGAAACGGGTGATGACTGCGTCATCGGATCTGTTGCGAAACTATTTTAGTCTCAAACTTTATTTTAAATTTATTTATAAATAATTGCATGTTATGAAAACCAATGACATTTTGAGGAATTAGCACGTTCACAAGATTTATGTACAATGAATTGGTCACGATGTAACCCAATGTAGCTAATCGAAATATACCCGTATACCACCTACATTCATTGTTTACAACCGATGTGTAAATGTTTATTGGTAAAAAGCAAAAAATACGTATTTCTTCATTTTTTGTGAGCAATCATATGGCGTAAGTGGAACTTAAGTAGGTGTGCTTATTTAATAGATATTACAAAAAAATGTCACCTGAAGGGTAGTTCACCCCCTTTAGGGGGTGCAACATTGCTGAACAATATTGTGTTGTCACCGTTCTTATACAGAATACGTTTATGCAAAGTTTCGTCGAAATCCCTCCACTGCTCCTACGAAAAATATTTAAAAAAACCGATTTTTCGCTAAACTTTGGGGGGTTGTTTCACCCCCCGGTAAATGTGGACCATTGCAGATATAAAAAAACACGTGTCTCTTGGATTTTTGTGTTCTTCAACATGTATGAAACTCAATAAGATCGGAGGCGGACACTTGGGAATGTTTCCTTGTGAGTACGTTGTGTGCCACATAGAGCGCGGCGCGTCGATACGTCGAGGATGAAAACCAATCAAAACTGTAACGGAAGTGACGCACGAGGTTAAGCGCAATTCTGATTGGTTTCTCATCCTTGACGCGTCGACGTGCCCTACTCTCTGTGACATTCAACATGCTCACTGGGTCCTCAGCCTTATGACGAGTCTACCATGGCGTAAAAAATCTGAAAAAATCACAGGCTGTACAAAACGGAATGAACTTTCATTATGCTAAACATGGGTTCATAATGAGTTCTCATAATTGAATAATAAATATTTATCAAAATGCAGTGCCAAACATTGGCGTTAAGTATTCGGTGCCTTTCGCGCATGCTTATTAATGTAGCCGGTGGGAAACTTCTCCGAGTTCCTTAATACATCTAATCATATTTAAATGTTGACCAAAAATTGACAATAGTTATTAATAAATTAATATGAGCAAATATTGTCAACCTTCTGACAGTATCTTCAAACGGGCCTGTCTTGGCCTACCGTTTCAGCCAAGCCTCGTCATGTTGCCCAAGGCCTGGTACATAGCAGAGCATTACCTATATATTGGAACTAAATTGTTTGCCAATGGACAGCCTTTCTAAGGCCCACCTAGATCCAAGCAATGGCGACATATTAGCTCGAAGATTGGACCAATTTTGCAAAATTCTACTGAAACATTTAAAATCAGCACTTAACGGAAGTCAGTCGCAACAATGGGTGTTATATGGGATCAACAAAATTTGATCATAAGGCCCTGTAAAGATTCAATCAACCATGATGACACGTTAGCCCATAGTCAGGGGTAATATTAGAAAGTTCTACTTATGCATCTACAATCGCCTTACGGCAACGCATTTGCCAAATGTGCATTACGAATTTTTAATATCTTTGATTTAAAGAGGTAATCTTCATCTTTTTTTTTCTAGTTTATGGAATATAAGGGAGAAACTAATCCACATCTAATTTATAAATCAAAAATAATTTGCTTTAAAATTGCAGTGTGTTTATAATGTTGACATACACCTTATACAGGATGTAACAGAAATGGTGGTCACGGTTTAGACAACGTTATCCTTGTTGAAAAAGGAGTCGAAAGGTCCTGTACTATTTTTTCCTACAGTCCATAATTTTCCTATATTAATTAATTGAAGCACAGCCAATTAATCGCGTCCCCCCACGGTTGAATTGCCTTATTGACGTGCCCATAAATAGTCCACGATTTTGGCATTAGAATTTGAACTAAAAGATTTCATTTTATAATTGCGAATACGTAACACTACTGAAGAGGGGCGATTTACCCCATTTGGGTGCTAATAGGGGTATCGTATTTAGCCTCTTTCGAGAGCCCATAAATAGTCCACAAATTAGCCATCGAAATCTACACTGTAAACTGAATTTCATTTATACCTTACGTAGATATGGACAGGAAGGGTAGTTTATTTCCTCCTGGTGGTGCTGGAGTATTTCACATGGACTTTAACGGAAATCCATAAAGAGCTCATAAATATGGCGTCCAAAAGTTGGCCAAAAAATGAAATTTTGCAATTGCTAATACGTAGCAGTAATTAGGAGAGAAAGTTTAGCCCTTATCAGGTTGCTAAGGTGCACTTGGGTTCATTCAATAATCCGTAAATAGCCAATAAATCTGGCATCAAAATATGGATTAATAACAAAATTTTACTCATATATGCTCGTAGACCTGTACTGAATGATTAGTTTGCTCTCTTCTGGTGATGGTAGAGGGTTGAATGGGCTCTTTGATGAACCCATAAATACCCCGTAATGCTATGTGATACTAATAGAGGAGGAATGGTTCACCCCCTTCTTACGGTGGTAGCAACTTGATTTTGGGCTCCGTAGGAAACCCATAAATAGTCCACAATTCTGGTAGTAAAGATTGGGCTGAAACTACATTTTATACATGCTTATGTATAAAACTAGGAAGGAGAGGAGTAATTTACATGAGGGAGTATTCATTAAGAAAATCGTGGATTTTAATAAAATCACGTGGAAATTAGCTAGAAATCACAAGCCACAATCATTGGAAATCGTTGGAAATGACCAAAACATTGCCACAATTTTAAGGCCGACTATCACTTGTAATTGAATGACATTGTTGTGTATTATATGCCTTTGATTAAAGGCAATCAGTTCTGAAAGAAGGGAAATCGTTTTCACTGACTTCCGAGTGAATCGCCCCTCGGGTTTACTTCCTTTCGGTTGTATTAAAGAATTCGATTTGGGCTCGTTAAACAGCCCATAAATAGTCCATAAACAACCCATAAATCTAGCATCCAAAATATGGAATGAAAACGGTATTTTATTCATACACGTATATGTACAGACTTATATGAAAGAGGTAGTTTACTCCGTTCCGCTGGTGTTAGAGTTTTGGGCGTAGGACCAATTCAAGAGTGTCTTGGGGAGCTGAAATCGCAGCTCGTTGTAAAGCGCATGAATAGCCCATAAAACTAATGTACTTTATTTTTTATTGTCAATTATTTCCATCGAAGCTAGCACCTCCACCTTAAGGTGAAGTGAAACCCCCTTCAAATCAGTCGAATCGAATACAACACTTTTTTAAGGGTATTAGACCAAACTGTCCGAAACTTTGACACATCACTCCTGATCATCTAAGAATTGTCCTGACACATTCAAAATTTTGATTTTTTGAAAAAATTTTTTAACTTAATCCAGACCAGAACCAAAACGGCGTCGAGCTCTCATATTTCGATCAATATACAATTATCGAAAGCGCTGATGAGAAACAAAAGGGTCAGGACAATTTTACGGCAATTTAGAACACTCTGGTAATCGATAAACTCGCATTTGAACGGGATAAAGGCAAAAAAAGTGTTGTATGCGCTTCTATGCTANCGGATGAATAATAATCCAACGGAAAAACTAAAAGGGACCTTTAATATATAGAGACCTTTTAGACTTTCCCGTTATTCTTATTGGTTTGTCTCCTAGTCTTTTTCGAAGTCCCTCACTCAGGGAAATTTCCAACCGTTACAACCTAACCTAACTCGATTACAGAACTGGATGGGTATATAACCCTTTGCATTACAATGAACAGCTAGATTCATTCAGCTAGAATGTTTCCAAAATTAAATCGAAGCGCAAGGAGATAAGCATACAATTGAATTTTCGTCAGCATTCCTTTCGTCGAATCCGCATTCCACACAAGGGCTAAACTTACCCCAAGCGGCGCCATGCTAGGGCTGGAATCTCACTGACAAGGAAGGTACCTGAGGTGTCCCCCTCCGATTTTGTTCATTTCTAAATATGTTATAGAGGACTAAAAACTAAAGGACTCGTGTTTTTTTTTTATCGGCGGATAAACATTTTTAGGGGGTGAAATCAGGCTTCAAAGTTGGCCGTGCAAGGGGGTGAGTTGGCTGTTTCATATAGAAGCACTCGACCGATTTTCATGAAACAACCGTCAAAATGTAGGGAATGAAGAATTATGAAACATGCATTTGGAATTTTTCGAAACAATTCATTTTTAAGGGGTGAGCCACCCTTTTGAATACTTCTTTTACCCCTTATGCGAGCAGTAATTGCTCTATCCAAATGAAACTTTTTTGTATTGTTCTGGTCTATAAATTAACCAAGTTTCATTTGGATAGAGCAGTTACTGCTTGCGTAAGGGGTAAAAGAAGTATTCAAAAGAGTGGCTCACCCCTTAAAAATGAATTTTTTCGAAAAATTCCAAACGCATGAAAATCGGTTGAGTGCTTCTAAATGAAACAGCCAACTCACCCCCTTGTACGGCCAACTTTGAAGCCTGATTTCACCCCCTAAAAGTATTTATCTGCCGATAAAAAAAAAACACGAGTCCCTTAGCTTTTAGTCCTCTATAACATATTTAAAAATGAACAAAATCGGAGGGGGACACCTCAGGTACCTTCCTTGTAAGTAAGCGCGAGAGGTGTCACATAGAGCGTGGCGCGTTAACGTGTCGAGGATGAAAAGCCAATCAGAAATGCGCTTAATCGACATTTCTGTCGCAGTTCTAATTGATTTTTATTCTCGACGCGTTGAAATGCTGCGCTGGGTGACCGACGCATATAGTCAGGCTACAAATTCCAATTCCTCAGTATCGCGAAACATGGATGTTTTTCAGGTCAATAAACATCCATAATATTTCTACAGCAAACATAAATGCCGTTTCTCTGTATTGCGATAATTTTCAAGTTAATAAATGTCCGTGACATTTTTAAATTCGTAACAGTTTTAGGTTAATATTTGACATTCTTAAGTTAAATATTAACAATAATTTCATTCAATGTCGACATTTCCAGGTTACTTATCATTACTAAATCCATTAGGTTTAAGTACATTACCAATATTTGATAAAACTGTATTCACTTTTCTTCGGATTCTAAATAAATTTATCTTCGACCCATTTTAGTATAGAAATTTATTGGTGTGATCCTTTCATAGTTTTAACATTGACCCTTTTAGTTTTGTAACTCACTGGTGTCGTCCTGTCATAGTTTTAATACCGATCCTTATAGTTTAGTAATTTACTGGTGTCGTTCTTTCGCAGTTTCAATATTGATGGACACTTTTATTTTGCCGCTTTACTAGTATCGATCCTTCCAAACTGAAACTTTACTCGTATCATTGTTAACGGCGTTCACCACCAAGTAGGGACGATAACTTCCACCGCTAGATGGCATTAGCATCGAATTCGGTGGGAGGTAACCAAAACGNATCATTGCAAGTACTTTTTAAATCCCGAAAATATCCCTTCGTTTAATAAATGAATTTGAATAGCCCGCCAAATAATTTAGTTCGCGAAGAAGGTTTACTCCAACCGAAGATGGCGGTAGTGCATAAAGCGTTACACCCAAATACATGGCAGTGTCGACCCCCTGGTCGATGTCGACTAGAAATACGCGCTCTGGGCACCAATGTCCGAGATGCGATTTGCCACGTCTCGAAGAACATCGCGAGACGCCTGGCTAAACGCTACCGGTGGTGCAGGAAGCTTTGATCCCAGGGAGGAGCGTAAAAGCGAGACGGATCGTGGGAACGCGAGTTCACGGTCGTTGGTTCCAAGTCGGTTGCCGTTCAGATCTCCGGAAACGACGCGCGCCGTTGATTACCCTAGGAATGTCGGCGGACAGAGAAGCCAACAGGAGAAACGCCGCGCGCTCGGTAGACCCGACCAACCTTCGACGAGCATCGCTCCGGAGTCGGCGCAGCCGGAGCGCCCGCTTCGTTCCCCGTTGCTTCNGCATTGAAATTATGTCGTTGCACTTTTTTATATGATAATGACCACTTATCGAAAATCGCTCCCATATAAACACAGGTCAACGTTTCATCTTCGATATGAGCACTCGTTAAGCTCGATCGGTTTATAAATACGTTCGGAATCGTTGTCCCCGTGAGGCCCTGCAAAATCGCTGTAGTGGTGAGCGCCCTTAAGTATCCGATGCCGTTCGCGCATGCTATTTAATGTATTTGGCGCGAAACTCAATCGATTTTCTTGATAGATTAGCAGTTAATGCAGAAAAATAAAAGGAAAATATAATTAAAAAGAAAATCGACATGTTAGGAATCTAATTTAAACCTGCAGCGGACAGTGGGGTTGCACAGAGGGGTCAAATCCTGAAAAATTTACCAAAAGTGGAAAACGTTTTCCAATTGTGTTAAAACTCACTACGCGGGCATTTTTGGAGTCTCTGCTTACGAATCCGAAGTAACATTTAAAAAAATAAAATGGTGGATTCAATATGGCGGACAAATTTTCGAAAAAATATATTTAATTTAGTTAAAATTGAATATGGGGGGTTTCTAGGGTCGCTGATTGCGATTCCAAAATAAAAAATGCATTAAAAATAAAATGGCGCACAGAGGAGTCGATAACAACAAAAATAAGCAAAAACTCAAATTTCAATTTGCACCCAAATGATCTATCGTACTGTATAAGTAGCCTTATTTTTAAAAATTAAATTTATCTTAAATGTATACCTACACGTAACGATAGGTATAATATACGTATATTAGATGTATATGGAATATCCATATATCTATAATAAATCTATATAATTCATAGACACAAGCTATACTGACTTTTACGTATACATATCTATATCACCTGTACTCCCTCATTAGACTAAATACATTTTTGAGCGAGAAACTCACAGCGTCGTGTGCTGAGAGAAACGCGCCCTGCGCGCTTGAGCTCAAGCGAGACGCTACAGAGTTCTATACGCCAAGAGTTGAGATTTCAGGCGTGGGGGAAATGGGAATCTACTTTCTCCATTGCTATAGAAAAAGAAATGAACATCTGATTAGGTAAAAAAATGAAACAAACATTCAGGAATTTTTTAAAATTTACCCGCTCTGATTACTGCTATCTACGTAAAGATATGGCACAGTATAGTTGTCGGCACTCTCAGAAACGTTGTTCTCAATCGTCATCGTCGTCTCTCCAGTCACGGACTACCGTTTTCGCACTCACATGATAGGTGGACTGTCATATGATTTTTGGACAACCAACAGGTGACAGCGCCTCGCGCGGAACGAAAAGGAACTATACTTCATCCCAGCTTTAAAATGATTGGTTTTTGATAGAAAAAAGGTTTCTTGATGTTTTTGAGATCGCCGAAGCCAAGTCAAAGAATATAATTTCAAAATTCAAAATGGCGGACCGAATATGGCGAATAATATAATTTTAAAATGATTGGATTATTATAAAAACGGTTTAGCGTGGTTTTTATAACCGCTTAATCCAGATCTGGTAATAGAATTTTGAAATTCAAGATGGCTGATCCAATATGGTGGATAAAAATGTAAAACTGGTTGGATTTTTATAAAAATGAGTTTCTCATGGTAGTCGTGCCCGCTGAATCCAAATCTAGCAACAAAATTCCGAAATTCAAAATGGCGAGCAGGAAATTACAAAATGGTAGCAGTTTTATAAGAAAAAAAGTGGTGTTTAATTTTTGAGGTCGCCAAATCTGGCAACAGAATTTTAAAACACAAAATGGCGGATAAAAAAATTTTAAACGGTTAAAATTTTGTTCGAAAGAATGATTTCTCTAGATCTTTAGGGTCATTGCTTCCAAATCTGTTAACCAAATTTTTAAATGCTGAATGGTGGATCCAATATGGCGGATAAAAATGTAGAAATGGTTGAATTTTTATAAAAATGGGTTTGTCAGGGTTTTTATGGTCGCTAAATCCAAATTTGATATTAGAGTTTCAAAATTCACATTGGCGGATAAATTACGGTGCCATTAAAAATGTTGAGGGTGTTAATATAAAAAGATATATTTATGTATACTGCGTTTACGAAATATACATATTTTTAGTAACTTTTTATCAAATTATATGTTTGTAGTAATTATATTTTAATATTATAGGAAGGTATCAGATACGTTTGCTGATTTTATTATTAATAATAGAGACATTAAATTGTTTTTACGAAAAAGAGTGAAATCCCCTCAAAACACCTTCGGTGTACAAAAATTTAGCCAAATGCATTTATCTTTATTCAAATAATTGCAAAAATAGCTCAAATTGCTCCCTTTTCATGAAAAGCTCAATTCATCTATTTTTGCCAAATATAGTAGAACATTCATTCCATTAAAGTCTCAGCTAATATATTTTTGCCAAATGTCACGGTACATTTGGTTTCACGTACGTTGTATGTGTACAGGATTTTCTGTTTCCTCAAACCGAAGAGAAATATTAAAAACTATATCGAAACAAATAAAAAAATTATAAATTAAATTTGAAAACAATATTTCATTTGACGAGCACCAAAATGATCATCTGCTAGGAGTGTACCTCGGGTGCTCGCCAAATAAAATATTATTTTCAAATTTAGTTTATAATTTTTTTCATTTCTTTCGATATAGTTTTTAATATTTGTCTTCGGATTGAGGAAGCAGAAAATATTGTACATACAACGTACGTGAACCCAAATATACTATGACATTTGGCAAAAAGATTTTAGCTGAGGCTTTAATGGTATGAATGTTCTACTATATTTGGCAAAAATAGATGATTTGAGCTTTTCATGGGAAGGGAGCAATTTGAGCAATATTTGCAATTATTTGAATAAAGATAAATGTATTTGGCTAAATCTTTGTACACCGAAGGTGTTTTGAGGATTAGATATTCTACAGATAATCGCAGATATCTAAGTTTGATATGTGCATATCAAATAGCACATACCCTATGCAAGTACAAAAAGTAGATATTCTTATTACGTCTATTTAATGTCGAAAAGAGACATGCATTAATGATATTTCCTAGATAGACGCAAATTCCGAGGTTTAACCCCCCGAGAGGTCAAGAGACGTCGAAAGGGAGAGGGTGAGGGGAAGATACGTATATTCACTATGTATGATATATCTACTAGGTTATTAGTATATTCATAAACAATATGTAAAGAGAAATGGAAAAAGTTGTACATTGCCGAGATATACGATTGTTTACTGTACGTGAATAATACGTAGGGGAGACCGGGGCAAGTTTCCAATGTCAAATGAAGTTTTTGTTTTTTATTTAATATCATTCTTAATTTTATCATCATTCCTAATTGTGTTCCATACTTTTGTCGGTACTTAACATAATTTTTTGCAGCATCGTTTAGCTATAAAAATATAAAACACAAAAATTATAATGGGAAGTAAATTTGTTCAGTCCTCCTTTTTTTCTTTTTTTAATATTGTAACAGGTCCAAATTCGAAATGCGCGAAACTGTACCGTGACCATTATTTCGGTATACGTAGGACATGCGCAAGTAGGAATATCGATCGTGAAACGATCAAGAACGATTTTCTCCCCTTGTATATCATCCGCAACGCGAATACTATAGATGTTCATACGTATTTGTAAAGAAAAAATTAAATTCATAACACTTTTTGAGCAGAGTCGATTTTTTATGCATAAATAGCCAATATTTCGTCCAGTTTGTTGCAACACTGGTTCAACATTGACCGTAACTTTGATATACGTAAAACAGATATTACGTGTAATGTATATTAGATATTTTATTACGTCTCATATACATATATGAATTACGTACAATAAACGTATATTAGACGGTCATTTAGCATTATTTTATATATCTTATAGATATTTTATAGAGATCTATAAGATATCTATAAGTAGTCAATACACATATATAATGCGTATATGATTTGCGTGATATTATACGTAAGATATATATGTAATGTACATTACATATATATCTTACGTCTCATGTATATGAGTTACGTATAATGTACGCATACTATACGTTAATTTAGCCCTACTTTATACATCTTATAGATATCTTAGGGATATCTGTGGATGGTCAATATACGTATACGATAGATACATGTTCTATATGGGAATAGGGTTCGAAATATGTTTAAACTACCTGTTTTGTTTTTATAATAAAAAGTGAAGATTTGGTCAACCTATTGTTCTACCCGAGCCTTGCAATAAATTTCATGTTATGGTTAATACTGTTATCTTTCATTTTAATAAACTAGATCTTGCACATATTTGCGCTTTTTCGGGTGAATATATGATAGTCCAAGGTGTATTATTTTAAGATATAATATCCTAACTCACTGACTTTAACGTTTCAGAATCACAAATGGAAAAGTATCAAACAGTGATAACTTATCAAATTACTTTTTGTAGTATTTCCCTACCATTATTACTGTAGTTTTCGTTTAAACTCATAAATACACGTTTCATGTTTCCTGTCTTCAAATCTTACACATCATTAACTTTAAGAAATATAACAATACATCTAATCGCTTTATAAAAAGACTAGCCGGATAGTAAAATAAAGCTAAGCGAACGAAGATTTGACTATCTGGCCGCATTTTATGCAGTGATTAGGCGTTTTGCAAAACGCCGGATTTTGCAATCTGGGTGTAATATGTACAGAATATATAAAAATTATGTTTCGGATTGTTTGATTGCATTATAGTACATTCTTCACGATAAATGATATACAAATTTTAGAGTATTAAATATTCATACTTTTGTACAAATGAATGATGTGTATAATTATAAGACAGGAAACATGTATATATCAGTTGAAACGAAACCTACGGTAATAATAGTAGGGAAAAACACTAAAATTAATTTGACGAGTCGTCACTGTTTGATACTTCTTCCATTTGTGAATCTGAATCACTAAGATGAAGTGAAACACGTAAAGAAATTTGTTCGACGTCGGTAAAAAAGATTCTTCTAAATACCTATGTTGCCGACGTTTGAATTTATATTGATAGCCGTGTTGAATTATATTAGATATTGTAATACATGGCATGCTCCATATGTCGTTTCCGTACAATAATTACAAGGAAAGAGAAGTGAAACTCCAGACAACTCTTGAATTCATGATTCTTTATGCCCTAATTGACTGCAGAATGCCACGCGGTGTCATCTGTGATTTCAGTGGCAATTGAATTTCTTCTCTGAGACCGCGTGTTACCACCGTTTTAGCATAAAAGCGCATAAGACACTTTTTTTGACTTTATCCTGTTCGAATGCGAGTTTCTCGATTACTAGAGTGTTTAAAATTGTTGTACAATTGTCTTGATACTTTCACTTTTCATATCATAGCCTTCAATAATTGTATATCGATCGAAATATGAGAGCTCGACGCCATTTTGATTCTGGTCTAGGCGGGGTCAACATTTTTTTTCGTAAATCAAATTTTGAAAGTGTCAGGATAAGTACCCCAAAGTTACGTGTCAAAGTTTCGGACAGTTCGGTCCAATACTCTTTAAAAAAAAAGTGTCTTATTTGAATGGACAAATTTGAGGGGGACTTCATTTCACCTTAAAGTCAGTGAGTTAGGATGTTATGTATAAAGATAATATCCCTCGGATTATCAGTTATTTACTCAAAAAGAGCAAGAATGTGCAAGGTTTTGTTTATTAAAATGAAAGATTATAGTATTAACGATAACATGAAATTAGTTACAAGGCTCGGATAGACACCAAGATCTAAACTCAACTAAAACTTCACTTTTGATTAAAAAAAAAAAGAACAGGCAGTTCAAACATATTTCTAACTCCATATACAATTAAAGATAAAATATTTAAGAAAAAATAAGTCTATTAATATGGTATGATGTACAATTTTGATGCAAACTGAAATTTGCACCTTTCGCTTACTTTTGATGCTATCGGCCTCATTGTGCACCACTTTGTTTTCATTAAACTTTTTACTTTGGATTCGCAATCAGCGACTCCAAAAACCCCCGAATATTGAATTTCAACTAAATTCAATGTATTTTTCGACAATATGTCTGGTATATTGAATCCGCCTTTTGTTTCTTAAAATGCTCACTTCGGATTCGTAATCAGCGACCCCAAAAACGCCCGAGTAGCGAGTTTCAACTTAATTGGAAAACATTTTCTACCTTTGGCCAGCTTTTTGGAATTTGGCTTCACTGTGGGTTGGTCACCTAACCGACTCAAGAATGCTATCAATTTTGTAACGCCGGTTTTTGAATTGGTGCATACTTATCGTCCTAAAATATTTCATTTAATACATCGCAAACCATGATTCCTTGGACAGAATTCCTTTAAGATGACGTGAAACACGTCGAGGAACTTATCGACGTCGGTATAGAAGATGTTTTTAAATACCTACGTTGCCGACGTTCGTTTTTATATTGACAACTGTGTCGAATTATATTGGATATTGTACCAAATGGCATACTTCACCTGTCGTTTTCGTACAATAATTATAAAAAAATCGAAGTAAAACTTCAGAAATCCTCTGCATTCATGCTTTCTGGGGCCCTAATTAACTGCAGAGGGACCGCCTGCGCCATCTGCGATTTCCGTGTCACCTAAATTTTCACTCCGGACCTCGTATTACCATCGTTTTAGCATAGGAGCGCTTAAGACACTTTTTTTGCCTGTATCCAATTCAAATACGAGTTTATCAATTACAAGAGTGTTCTAAATTGCTGTTCAATTATCCTGTCAATTTCGTTTCATATATTAGAGCCTTCAATAAGTGTATATTGATCGAAGTATGAGAACTCGACGCCATTTTAGTTCTGGTCTGGGCCAAGTTAAAAGATTGTTTTCAAAACTTCAGATTTTGAAAATGTCAGGACTATTCTTAAATGATCACGAGCCATGTGTCAAAGTTTCGGATAGTTCGGTCTAATACCCTTAAAAATAAGTGTTTTATTCGAATCGACTGATTTAAAGACTGTTTCACTTCACCTTCAGATCTCGTAGAGGGAACTAAAGCCTGTGTCAATAAAACAGGATTATTCAAATTTGTGTTCCGGTCCTCGCATTTTTCTCTCGTCAATGTAATCTTTGAAGCACTACTTGTATATAAAAATAAACCATTTCTAAATCTGTAGATATAAAAATAAATATAGTATATAAAATTCATAATGGAATAGTATTGAATTAGTAAAACGGCAATATTGCTTTTGTACCTGGACGACCGACAATCCAGAAACGGCTCTGACTATCCGAATCTTTGACTATGCGATCCGTCTATCAGTTTTGTCGGTCAATGCGACGGACGACTCGAGCGGTCGATGTCAAGGGGTCGACACTCCTTACGGGAGAGGTGTAACGCTGAAGTTAGTTCACCTACTCCAAGCAAAGACTGCGCTGGTGTCGTGACTTTTCAGTCTAATAGAAAGAGAAGAACAGAGAAAAAGTTTTCTAACCAATAGCAAGAAACTCCAGGAGGCGCAGCGTAGATGCGCATAAAAATAATCGGGACAAGTGAACCAAAGTGAACCTACCCTCGATTAGTGGTAATATTTTTACAAGTTTCGATTACCTCGGGTATTAAATCGCGAACGTGATTTTGTGAGTAAAAGTGTAAATCAAGAACAGTTTGTAGTTTCTTACTATAATAANCCATTCGTTAAGCTGTCGGTAGAACAAGCGACGACCATCGGTAACGTAACGATAACGACAGTTGTCGTTACGAGTTAGAGAATAGGCCTACAGTAGCGGGATTCTGTACTTCGGTGTCAGTACGTATCGATATCAGTAACTGCCGACAGATGTCGCTTGCGCGAACGACACAAGTGACGGTGCGATTCTGTACTTGCAGTTTATCGAGACTTGTCGATGCAAGCGACAGTCGCGACGAGACGATACATTTTACGCGAGACTTGACAACGCTGTGCACTACTACCAATCAAATACTAGATATGTACATACCTAGAGAATTCATTTGTAAGGTAACGTATTATACGTGATATCTATATTCTGTAGTTTATGTTTTAACTTCGTTTCGTCTTATATTGTGAATGCTATTGACGGGAAATAATTATTTTCTAAGAAATAAGTGATTTTCATGATATACACAGTCTGCTGCCATTTTTAATTTTTTTTGCATCAATTTAAATAATTTTGGTGTCATAATTTCTGTTATTTTTTATAAGTGTTTTTATTTTGTATCCTAAATTTTGGTTGTCAATGTTTTGGATTTTGCTTGTTTAATAATTTTAAAGCTGTTGAAATATTTTGAAGGCAAGTAATGAATGTTAACGGCGTTCACCACCAAGTAGGGACGATAACTTCCACCGCTAGATGGCATTAGCATCGAATTCGGTGGGAGGTAACCAAAACGTACTTTCTCGCTCGGATGAGGGAGACGCGACACATAATGGGCAGTGTTTAGCAACGGGCGAAAAATGTGTGCGTATTTTGCACGTATACAACTCACACAACGGCTAGACGCCTCTGGACTAGGCGCCGAAACGTGTGTGACCCTCGGCCGCACGCACACGCAAGTTGGACGCTCCGCCTAGAGTCGGCAACGGTTGCTAAGGNCGATTTATAACTGTTTTTATTCTTATTTATTTATTCATTCATTTATTAAATAATTTGACATATTAAAATGACATTTTTCTGGAGGAACGTCAGGCATGCGCGAGGGGCTCTACGGCGCACTGCGTCTCTGCAGACTTTGGTCGCGCGTGGGTCAACTTTAACTACTTTGGATGAACTCCATGAAAAATGTTCTGAGAAAAATATGGTAAAGGAACTTCTTGTTCAAGATTTCACCTCTTTTCACCCCTTGAGAGGGTTACTATATATTATGGAATACCCTGTATATGTATATATATGTAGCCCCATATAAATATATAGTACGTATATTTGTTTTGTCACATACATATAAATAAAGTTCATGTTGAGATAAAAAATGAGTAAATGTTTGTATTACTTTTTTTATTATTTATTAAAAATTTTTTTATTAAATGTATTGATTAAAAAACCAAATGTAAACATATACAATCATATCTAATTCATCGGATATGAGCAGATCCATAAAATGGGGAGATCTAATTAGATATTATCCTATGTATACATTCAAGTATGACCATATATGATCATATAAAATTAGATAGCGCCATTTTTCGGATATAATTATATCTCAAGAATCATACATAGGAATATGTATAATTATTTTTTCTCGGGATGCTATGCGCTGAATTATTACTTTATGAGTATGTTTTCGTGAAATTTTATTTTGCATATAACACCCAATGCACATATTTGGCAAAAGTAACTGATTTCGTTGTTTTTGTGCGATTGATAACCACTATATAGATATGACGTTACAAAATAGACTTTATCAATAGGATGTATTTGGCACAAATTTTTTAGACCTATAGTGTTTCTGTAGTGATTTCACATCTTTCTGTAATTCGTATTGAGTTATACAATGAATGAATACCTGAATATCGAAATCCATCAGACACACATTGATCACAAATTCAAAAGAGCTTCAGGTAAGAAGCCCCTTTAGATTGATTGAAGTTTGTTACAAAACTTCTGTGTTACTGTACGGAAAAAATTTATTTATTTATCTTATATGGACTGTTATTTTTTTAATTATCTTAATTATGACACTAATGGTATATCACCTTCTGAAATAATCAGTATTTAATTTCTCATTTATTAACATTAAAGGATCGATACCAGTCAAACTAAAAGTGTCAATGTTAAAACAACTTGGTATCCATAGAAAGTTATGACTGTATATAATCTAATATCAATACAAGCAAAGTACCTGTTTAGAAGGATGAACTAAAAACCATTAAAATAAAAGTGTCGATCAATGCCAGAACTGTGAAAGGACGATAACAGTGAAATACTATTATTTTAAGTATCAATGCCAATACAATTTGGTAACATTATAAACTTATGAATTAACTATAGAATCTAATATAAATACAAGCAAGGTATCTGTTTGGTAGGATCGATTCCAGTCCCAACAACAACTCTGTCCCTTTTGCAAATAATTCAGTTTTCTCTTGATACCAGTTTTAACACTAACACTTTCAACTTGTACTGACAATACGAGGAACGTATCGAGTTACTACCCACACGGACAACTAGATATGGTATACGTATATAGTAAATCTGACTAAAAGATTCAGATGTGTAATGTATACATAAGTATACGGAATGTGCTAGGACATGTACAAATGTCAACATATAGTATATGTATTTTTGAATATTCAACTTTCATATAATATACATTCCATGTGGATAAAGTATGTATATTATATGTAAACCAGATATATGGTAGACCTATTATGTATAGTAGACGTATATAAGATATCTTACACAGACATATATACGTATAATAAATCAATAAATAAAAGTTTCAATAGATGGTATGCCTATATTCAAAAGTTCAACAGCCGTATACTGGACATATTATTCACGTATAACATTATACGTATTTTATACATATATAAGATGTATTCCAAATGTAGGTGGAATAATTTAAAAAAGTATTATTGATTTTGCACTGAATGCATTTTTTTGAGAAACAATTTACCACGATCTGTTTAGGGACCTGAAATCTTCAAGATATACAAACATCTGACATTGAAAAAATCCCCACATGGTGGTGACTGGAATTCGAACCCGAATCATTTAGGTAACAGACTATAGTAGTGCTGACCACAGAGCTACCGTAGTCCTACGGATTATACGACACGTTTCGCATATTAAAATTCCACAGTAATAAGTTTAAGTAAAATTTGGTTTAATCAATATTATTTATATTGCCAATCTCTGGCCAAAAATAAGGACATGTATAAAAGTTATATATATTCCTTGCAAATACTTATACTTGTATAAGAAAACCGTCGCAGCCAAAACGATATGTCTCGTGACATCATTTTGATTTTGTATGACTTCACTTTCAGTCTGCAGTAGTCAGGTCGCACACCAATGAAGCATATAACAATCATGCAGCAAAGAAACATTTAATGTACCATGTTATTTGAATACGTCTAGGTGTGCCTAGACGTATTATGTGTATTACAAGCATTTGTTATATTAAGTACTTTGTGGGTAGAAATAAATTTCCCTGTATGTTGTTATTATACGTATGTAATATATATGTATGTCATATGTATACGGCAGATTAATATTCATTTCCTTAATATATACGCAACTTACACATATAACATATCTTTTGCATGTGTGATATTATGTCAGACACAAGTGCGCCTCAAATAGTCATATATTATACGTTTAGTATACGTCGTTTATTGGTGAAAACGTGGTTGTTCTAGGAACGTATAAAGTACGTATATCAAACATACGAGTAAAATAATTTATATTTGTTTACATAGAATGTACGTATATTTTACGTCTGAGGCAGGTCAATTTTTTTCCCTTAATATACACACAACATACGTTCATTAGATGTCGTTTGCATGTGTAATATCGCAGATACAGGAGTCTATTACATAGAGATGTATTATACGTTTATTAAACGTATTTAAGTAGTGAATATGTAGATGCTCTAGTAACGTGTAACATACTGTAACGCGATTTTTCCCATTCGAAAACCTCGCGTACCTTCGTCGGTCCGCGGTCTCGCCTCCGTCTCCGTTCTCCGACTATCCAATGGGCGCCAGTTGATTTTCGGATCCCCGGAACCAACAAACCGGTCTAATGAGCTTCGTTACTCATAATCGCAAAACTTATCACCTAAATTGTACCGCGCAACGGAGAGAAGGGCGCCAAGACAGGACTCGGACGGCATTTCCCGTGTCGCTCAGGAGGCAAGTTGTGGAGAGTTAGGGTCGGGGTCGTAACTGACCTAAGGGAGTGGGTGACAAAGGCTACACTATAGCGTAAACTAAGAAAGTGGTATATTAAGATAAGTTACATCGCATCATAGACGGTTGTATATCGCGGCAGGAACAGGAGTCCCTCACTGATTGTTCCCGAGCCGCCATTAGAGGTGTAGACGTCCGAAATGGTGACAGCCTCGACCCTTCGACACGAGATTGGGATCCCCGGGACTCTGATATCGCAAACGGAACGTAACGGTAGCGTGTGGAACTCCATACTCACCCTGGAGTTCCCTGGAACGAACGGGAACGGAACCTCAATACCTTACTAGAGCAATTGACCGGCACTTCGCCTTTGGTCCTCTTCTTCCCACAACCACTCACGACACTCACCCGGATCAGACTCCCTTTTCGAATTCTTCCAAAATCCTACGCAACCCGAAATTCCGGACATATTTCCCCCCTCGGATTACCCGGCGAGTCATGGGAGGGGTACGTTCGGTATTTTAGAGGCCGCGGGGGTTGTCACCGGGTCCCCGGAGAATGGTAGGGGAATCCGCGAGGCCGATGGGGAATCCGCCGGCGAGCCTCCCCCTGGGACCGACCTTGGTGGCAGAGGACGACCTAATCAAAGAAATGCCACGGCTTCCTCGGCAGTGGCTGTGGCCTGTCCACCGCGCGAGGCCTGCCACCCGTATTTCTCGGCGCCTCCGAGCCTCACCAGGTCGATCCTCTCTAAATTGGGGCGCTGGGATCACCAGTCCGGTGGCCCTTGCCGACGAACTTCCTCGGTCGGAGCGCACCACCCGGTTGGGAGACGCTGATTTGGTCCATGTACCGCTTTCCGGGTGGGCGTCCTCCCGGTGACCTCGCAGAATTCCCTCCGTGGGACGAGGGATCCCACTCCCCGGATGTTTTGGGGAGTCAGGGCCCCTGCCTCGACCTCCGCACATCCCTCTCCTCGCTCGATCCCGCGGGTTCCGAGGGGTCCTGGAGTGGAACGGCACCTATCCTACCCTCCTCACACCATCCTTAGAGTTTCTCGTAGATCCCGAATCGTGTGTTGCGGTCGTGGTCTTGGGACGGACGGAGATCCATCACAATACATATATCAAACATGTGAGTAAAATAATGCATATTTACGTACATAAAGCATATGTATGTTTTGCGTCCGTGACAGGTCAATTTTTCTTCCCATAATATACACACAACATACGTTCATTAGATGTCGTTTGCATGTGTAATATCGCAGATGCAGGAGTTTATTATATAGAGATGTATTATACGTTTATTAGACGTATTTAATTGGTGAATATGTAGATGCTCTAGTAACGTATAACATACATATATTAATCATGCGAGTAAAACAATGTATATTTACGTACATAATATAAATATATATATTTTTGATACGTTTTTGATAGGTCAGGTCAGTTTTTCTTCACTTAATATACGCACAACATACATCCATTATATGTTTTTTGCATGTGAAATACTACACATACAAATTCCTATTAAATAGAGATATATTATACGTTTACTAAACGTATTTAATTGGTGCAAATTTGGATGTTCTAGTAACATATTTAATACATATAATTTACATCTAAAATCCAATAGAATATTTTTGACATTCCGTGAACATATATTATACGTATATTTTTAACTTCTGATATACTGAAACATCTCGTAGTCACATTCTATATACGTGAAATAGAGCTTTTGTTCCGTGTGGGTAGTGCATCAAACTGAAATTATTAATGTTCAAATTGGTATCGGAAAAAAATTTAATTATTTGTGGAAGTAAAAGGGAAATCAAGAGAGAAAAGTATCAATATCAGCGCACCAATCTAAACGTATCGATATTAAAATTGGTATCGAACAAAACGTAAATTGATTATGCAATGTAATCTTTAATCAGAACAGTTCTGACAGTGATAAATAACCTGAAAATTTAAATAAAAATGGTCAACACTGATTACCTTTAAAATGTTATGATTCAATGTTTCAATCTGAACGAGTAATAACGTAAAAATGCCACGAATATTTCATTTGAAACTGTCATCGATGTTTGTTAACCTGAATATTCACCCATCGTCGATCGTCGAAATGTAGCGGACAAGACACGTACAAATGCCGGAGTCCTACAGAGCGCAGCGCATCAACGCGTTGTAGATAAAAAGCCAATCAGAGCTGCGCTTAACTTCATACGTCACTTCCGCCACAGTTATGACTGATTTTTCACCACGACTTGTTGACGCGCCGTGCTCTGTTTGCCACTTGATGCGCTTAAGGTGAAGTGAAACATCCTTCAAATCAGTCGATTCGAATACAATACTTTTTCTTAAGGGTATTAGGCCAAACTGTCCAAAAATTTGACACATCACTCCTGATCAGCTAAGAATTGTCCTGACACATTCAAAATTTGGATCATTCGAAACAATTTTTTAATTCAGCCCAGACCAGAACCAAAATAGCGTTGAGCTCTCATATTTCGATCAATATACAATTATCGAAGGCCCTGATATGAGAATCGAAAGGGTCAGGACAATTTTACGACAATTTAGAACCCTCTGGTAATCGATAAACTCGCATTTGAACTGGATAAAGGCAAAATAAGTGTTGTATGCGCTTCTTTGCTAAAACGATGGTAATACGAGGTCTCGGAGTGAAAATTTAATTGACTTGGAAATCACAGATGGCGCAGGGGGTCCCTCCGCAGTCAATTAGGGCCCAGAAGGCATGAATCCAGAGGATTTCTGGAGTTTTACTTCGATTTCTTCATAATTATTGTACGAAAACGACAGGTGGAATATGCCATTTGGTACAATACACAATATAATTCGACACAGCTGTCAATATAAAAACGAACGTCGACAACGTAGGCATTTAGGAAAATCGTCTTTATCGACGTTGATCAAGTTCCTCGACGTGTTTCACTTCACCTTAATGGAACTCCTGTCTTATTATGGTACTCTAGTATATAATGCTATAGCTTGAGGCCACTCAATGCAACTTCAGAGAAATTCGGTCGTGACGATAGGAATGCGGGCAGTAGGCCTATTCTCTAACTCGTAACGACAGCTATCGTTATCGTTAATCTACCGAAGCGACACCGTAACGACAAAACCTATTCTATAACTTTCTTGAAGCGACAAACGTCGTTAATGTAGCGACAAATGTCGTTATGGGTATCGGTAGTATATCGAGCCCTAAAAGACCTCTCGCTAAGAGCGTAACGAGTAATGTCGAAGCGTTAACCAA
>NW_019395101.1:0-18505 GCF_000612105.2 Orussus abietinus | reverse complement strand
GCCTTTTCCGTCTTCTCTATTACAATATTTCTCGAATATGATGCTCTTTTACTACTGTCGTTTGTTGCACTATTAAGAGATTCATATATTTTATTCGCACGTTTGTGTTTAGCTCTGATTGTGGATTCACCTAATTTAAATTCGTTAGCAACAGCTGTGGATCCTTCACCATCTGCTAGTCTATTTAATATTAGAATTTTTGTTTCTAATGGAATTGTCTGCCTTTTTACTTTGTTTTGGCCGTAATTATTCATTTTAAGGGAGTACTTATGTCTAAAAATAAAATAAAAATCATAAAAACTACGTATAAATAGAAACAAAAGTAACTAATTTATTTAGTCCAGATACATCGTCGTCAAGGAGACCACATAATTAGAGTTCGTCCACAACATGTATATGTACCTTGATAAAAAACATTAAACTGGTGCCAACGCCGCTGAGATTCATATACCGCATAAAAATAAATCGCACAAAAAAAGTTGCACAAAAATAAAATCGCACAAAACAAATCGCACAAAAACAAAATCGTATAAAAAAAGGACCACACAAAAACAGGTTTTACTGTATATCCATTTTCGTAAATTATTGCGTCCCATGCCCTGTAATCTCGAATATTTTATAGAATATTCGAGAAGTTTCGTAGCACACCTTGTTTAGGACTCAAGACGAGTCATCAACGGTAACGTCCTTCAAATGGTCAGGGGTCGTGTTGACGGTTGCCGTTCCAGAAGCCGCCTCGAAGACAACGCTCTACGATGAAAGTAGGGCCGAACATCTACGCAGAGAGATCACGGTCCGTCCGTCGGGTCTTCCCGGAAGGGCGTCCACCGACCCCGTCACCAAAACCCTGGGGGCACTGCCTGCGAGGGCGGGTCCTAGAATGGTCTGGAGGCAAGGAAAGGGCCACCCGCAGAGTTCACAGGACTACACGGATAGGAGCCGGGCCAGGAGACGAGGCCTTGGCGTTTTCTCCGGTCCCAATAGGCACGGCGGCGACACCCATAATTAAATACGGACGTAGGACGCACACGTAAATCCGGAGCGGAGAAAATGCCGGTAGGGCTGCGTTCAGCTATCTGCGGTGTATCAGCCTTACCGGTGTCCTTTACGCTATGCCTCCCGTTTGGAAATGCGATTGATTGGCTATGCTTGACTTAGTTGTGAAAGGAAATGTATGCACTATAGGAAAAAAATAGTATAAGGCTTTTCGACTCATTTTTCAATAAGGATAGTGCTATATAAACCGTTATTACAAGTTCTGTTGCACCCTGTATATTATTTGTATACTTGTACTTATCTTAAGGCCAGAAATTGACACCATGACTGACATTGATTAAGCCAAATTTTAATTGAACTTATTGCGATGGTGTTTTATTAAACGAAAAGTGTTGCACAAGCTATAGAACCACGGTAGCTCAGTGATCAGCACTATAGCCTATTACCTATAGGACTAGAGTTCGAATCCTGACTACCACTGTGGAGATTTTTTTAGCATCAGATTTTTGTAAATCCTAAACAGCTCAGGTCCCCGAACAGATCGTAATAAATTATCATTATCATATACATTATCATATGATTATACATTTTTTCTTATTATTCCGCCTACATTTGGAATAGGTTTTAAATCCTGTAACATGGTATTTGTAATAATGTTATACACCGGGGTGTAGCTCTTTGGAGTAAATTGTTGTATTATTGCCTCCGCCTATGCAGCATCAATGCTCATTACTCGGAGAAGAAAACCAGACCCCGATGAATACAGTGAAGCTCGCCACCCTTGCTCTCGAGCCCGAGGACGGGACTGCCAGAGGGTTCTGAGGCAATAAACATCCGAAGTTATGGCCCGGATCCGACGATTTGGACTCGGGACTCCCTTGAACGGGCGTGACAATTGGGCCTATGCATACGTGGTCCCCAAGTATCTCAGAGAGCCACGGCGCTGGCCAGGGAACAGCGGGGCACCGCGATGCTGTCACGATCGGAGACAACCCCACTAAGGAACCAGACACCCCCGCGAGCCCTTTGCCAATCGGTGACCCTTTCGAGATCGGAGCAATTTCGAATTGGTCGAGGAATCTCCGAGCGGACCCACCGAGGAGGGAACGCGGACTCGGGATCCGGAAAAAGAAGTTAGTCAACCGCGACCCATGAAGGCGTCCTAGCCCACACCCCGGTATCGTGAAACTCACCCCACGACGTAGAGCAGTGTTATCTATTATTTTGTCACCGTTTTCTAATTAGTAATAATCATATCGATCGTTAGTATCTTTTTGTAGTTCCCCTTTACATTTATTTTGTTTTCCCCGACCTACTCTTTCCCTTTTATTGAACGAGCGTGTTTGAGTGTATGCATGCGCTGCGAGTGTGTCACGGCCGGAACCGCCATCATGCCCTGGATAACCGCGGAGTGTTCTTTCTGGAGTCCGTGTCATTTTTTGGACCCGAAGGCGCTATTTGTTAGACTTTCTCTTTGGAATAATGCGAGTGGCTCGAGACGCCGAGCGAAGAAGTCGCAAAGCGTCCGACTGGCCGTACGCGTTACCCGTTGCTCGACGGCGTGTCGCGATGCCATACAGTTTCTCTGGACAACGCAATCCGTTTTGGTAACTGCGCCTTGGAACAAGCAAAGCGAGAATCTAAGTCTTATATTTTGCAGTACTTTTTACTAGAATCAATCTTATTTTAGATAGTGATTATATAACATCTGCTTCTTATATTGTATGCTAATTTTAAGTCATTTTATAGTACCTGATTGTTATATAATATAATTATTTCAGTAATTTTTTAATGCCTCTTTCCTATCTCGCGAAATAATTTTATACAGTCTTCTGTCAACTTCTCGATACTTTTTTATAGTGCTATTACGTCCCACGTAACCTTTCCTGCACATGCATCGGTTAACATGTCAAACTAAGTCCGGGAGAACCAGGTTTTTTCCGAGAAGCACCATAAAATCGTAGATGTTACGAAAGTTTTCCTTAGGTTTAGATAACCGAGGGCAATCCTGACTTAGCCCCCGCGACCAACCGACCCGATTATAGAAGAAAACGTTTTCTAGCGCGGGAAACGTAAATTAAGATCGCGAGGGACCCCCGCGTTAATTGTAGCCACCCTGCACATGTAGGCCCATAAATTTCGGTAGTTATGATAAACTTTCCTAAGAGGCCTAAATTGTTTGACCCCTTTTAACTCAGTGTTGCGTACATACATCCTGACACACTAGATTCAGCCATATGTTTAACAATCGGATTTCTCAAATTCTCAGGATGTCAGCCCCAATGCCGAGAACAACTTTCTTTCGCGTTTATTTATCGCTTTACAGCGGTCGTAGCAATTTATCTTAAACGTCGAACCGAGCGACGTATATTGCTTCACGCTCACGGTCTCATCTATTCTCAAAAAAACCCTTGGATTTGCTAAATTTCCGGTCTCAAATGGTCCAACCCTAATAAACCCTTAAAAAGGTTGACTCCAAGGCGCCCAAGTGTTCGACTACCCAGTGGTACTTGGAATTTTCCGTGCCCGGGCAACTCTTGTCGATCTCGGACGACCCCATGTGCGAGTCACCTGGGACACTCAGGGACGAAGTAAAGGGCGGCACCTAAAAATTTGGCACGTCCAAGGGAGTTAACCAATCGGCATTGGAGGAATCTCTCCTTTACATTTTTTGGGGGTTTTTTCCGGAGAAAACTCAAGTAATTTCAGAATTTCCAACATTACTCCTCCCACACGATTCTCTGATTCGAGAATCTCAAATTTGTTAAACTCCCACTCTGCGAGGGAGGCATGCGGACGCTACCTTCGAGAGCTTTGCGATCCTCGAAGAGTGGCACTTGGTTCACTACTTCCAATCAGTCGACTTGGTTCCACATTTTTTAACCAGTCGACTTGATTCACTATTTTCAACCAGTCATTCCTCAACAAGAGAATCTCGCGCACGGGTTTCAACAGAAATCACCCGACCAGAAGAGCAGTTTAGCTCAGGTCAACATTCATTTGAAAAACAGCCGTACAATATTAAGTTGGCGTACGGTCGTCGCGTTATCTACGTGTTCGCGAATTTAATTGGAAATCGCGAGGTCCCGGATTTACGCCCCGAGGACAGCATCAAACGCTCACGTGGCCGACAAGACGAAACACTCAGTAAGGGGCATTTTTTTCCCAAACCCCTTTTAATTCAGTAAGGGGGATTTCTTCCAAACTTCTTTCATCTCAGTAAGGGGCATTTTTCCCACTACCAAAATTTTGGGCCTTGATCATTAGAGATGGAAAACCTATATAAGATAGAACTTCAGCACCGCGCCGCACTTCTCGTTATATTTTTATCTTAGACATCTACTTCTACGGTTCCAGTTCTCATTATGATCTCAATCTAGATTTCTCGTTCTACTTCTATGTTCATTACTACTTCTCGTTATATTCTAAACTTAGATATATTTTCAATTTAGACTTCTGACTAGTCGATTTCTCGTACAATCCTTGTCATTTTCTTCTGAAGTTCAACATCAACTTCGATATTAACGTTACTTCAAGATGAACGTCAACACCGAGATCATGATCAGTGTTCACATCCACATCCATGCCATAACAAGGACCAGAACAGCCCAATCTCGTGCGGGACCATTAGAACAGTTTTGGTCGACGTATTTCTACCTGTCGTCATGGTATTTAGAGTGCAAATACCCGTAAACACGCGAACTCACTCACTCACACACCCACACTATATTTGTTACGCGTTTTTTCTTTCCACATCCATTCGAACCTTGTAGAAATTAGCCAGTAAACTTAATTCATTCTTATTGAAAATCCCTAAAGTTCTTTTCCATTTACCACCTTTCTCCCTTCGCTCTCCACTTTATTGGTATCTCCGCGTTTTACACCTAGCGAAACAGCGATCTTTGAATTCTGATCGGTTGGACCGCCTGCCTTAAATCGTTGGGACCCCGCTTGGTAAGGCCCAGGATCGCTATCATTGACACCTCCTGTGACACAGACCTGCCCTCCTTGGTTACCCTTCCAAGTCATTACCTCATTGGAAAGAGATGTTACGTAGGTACCTTCCGTACCCTAAAATAGGAAAAAATCCGTTTTTTTTATTAACCGGAGTCAGCCATGGAAATNAGCCTTTCGTTCGCACCCCCTTTTTATTCTTCACTCTCCTAGATCCCACCAGAGGAATTGATCTAGCCGCTCGGATCAATCTCCTCACAAACTCAAAATAACCGTTACGCGCAAAATTTGGGTAATCTCCATCCGAATTACCCCGGCCTCGCATCCGCTCGGCCGCCCCGTAACAGAGAAAAGGAGAACTGGGCCCTTCGTGGTCCTGGAATGAGCCCTTCGGGGATCTTTCATCTCCGCTGGTTAATCCTTCAGGAACCGTCCAATGGGAGAGTGAATGTGGGATGTGGGCCAACTCGACGTTAGAGGAATAATTTTGCATTTTTTAAATAATCCAAAAGTTTGTTTAAGCTCAACTTTCTCTTAGATGCCCTATATATCCATCACGTATCGAAACGTCCGCATAGGACTCAGCTGAGAGGCCCACATATTTATACCCTATTAAACCTTGCGAAATCCGAGTTGCGATTTATCGCCTCAAGACGTCACAGTTCCTTGGTATCCTATTGGTAGACTTGTACGATCATCTGATAATATTGTTGAGAATTAATGTAGAAAATCTAGTGTCTTTCTGTCAATTTACATAGTCTATTTATCTGGGTAGATTACTTAAATTTAGTATCTTTGGATAACATTTTTCAATTTGTCGCCTGTTGAGTCAAATTTAATCATCATGACTGCCTAAGGTGTAATTGTCGAAATTAAAGATTTAGATTTCAAAATCTCGGATTAAAATTGAGTCCCGTAAATTCACTGTAATTTTAGTAGCGAATTTCTGACGACAGTCCTTTTTTACTAGATAGAAATATTCATAAATTTCTAACTTATTAAATCAGGAAATTTCGATTCCAATCAGAGTAACTAGACTTCAGAATAAAATTCTTTTATTTGAAGTTGTGCGTCTCGAGTGAGACTTTAACTTTTCGAATGCCTTTTCCTAATTTATCGGTGTCAGTCTAATAATTAATTGAAAATATTATTATTCTGAGTCTCGTAACTTTCATCAACCTATTATTGTTTCTCTTGTTTTACGGTTTTTGAGTGCATTTAAGGGGGTCATCCCATGTGAAGGCTCTTTTTTTTAGCGTTTTTCGGGAATTTTTTTGGCGAACTAAATAATCATACAACTGCGAACTTTTTACCACATATTTATTCATATTTTGAGCAAACTTTACAATTTTTTCAGCCCGAAATAATATCTCATTGCTGAAGTACACGGCAATTTAGCCACTCATTTTAAACAAAAGTGTTTTGCGGTTGCCACGATTGCGGGCGTTCTGCTTATCTGAAACAAAAAAATCAAACGGCATTTTAATCTGCAAAGTATGAGCTAGTTTTTGAACTAGGACTATTAAAAAATATTGGAAGGTGAACTTTTGGCATCTTGTTGAACATTTTTTCGTGAATTTTCGTGTTTTTTCACGACTTCTTCAACGGGGGAAAAAAAACGGCTCGATGGATCAGAATTATCCAAGTTTGCAAACTGCCTACATGTGTACTGAATAAGTCATTAAAATTTCAAAGGAATTCGTTCGATAGATTTCGAGATATCGTGTCTACCGATTTGAAAAATAAAGTTTTGACAAGAACGCGTTTAAAGGTTCAAATACGATTATCACCAATAAAATTTCGACTCACCCTTAATCTGCTATGCCTGGTCCATAAAGTGAACCTTTAGTTTCCTCAAAAAATACTTGCAAATCCGATTGTTGCTCCCTGGCATCAGATCTCGCTCTTTTATCGAAGTCGCTCGTGCGTCGTTCGGAGTGGCAGATACGCGCTTCATTACGGCGATCGGTGTAAGCTTGAGTTACGTGGCCAATTTGGCATCCCATTGTAACCAAAACTTTCAAAATGCCATTAAATCCTTCATTGAAGATAATAACGGCAAGAAAAGTTGCTATTTCAACAATCTTTGTGCCAGAATGCAGGTGTTTAGGAGCGAAAGTCCAGATCAATGAATTCAATGATTCAGTGTTATGGTGTGTATGTGCTCCTAAACATTTGGCCAACAGTTTATCTCGTGATAAATCTTCGTAGACTGGTTTGATGACTTCTTGAACTTGTGCAGCCAGAGGGGGCTTATCGTGGTGGAAATGAGTGAGTTCTCCTCTGGCTTCAGCCTTGCGCCATTTGAACCAGCTGTCTTCGCCTGCTGAACAATTTTGATGTTGAGGATTTGCGTCTGTAGAACATTTGTGGTACAAAGTTGCCCAAATTTCATTCTTCATTTCTTCTATTGAGTTTGCGCGTCGGCGAATGGCTAAACCGTAAAATTTAGTGAGCTCGTTAATGAGCTTATCGTAAGTTTTCCAGCCCCTTTTCCACCAATTCCTTTATTATTTTTCTTAGCATTCCGGAGTTGCATTCCCATTCTCTTCTCGACATGTCCTACACATTCTTTTTTCACTACTAAATGATTTTTTGAAGGGCCCAGGTAAGAAACCGAAGCGCTAGAAACGGAGTCCGATGCTCCACCTGGCCTGTTCAACGCTGTAACTTCCGAACGACATCGAATATCAGAAAATCACTTTACCTACATATTCTGCACTATATTTGGATGCAATTCATGCAACAAAAAAATTCGATTTTTTTAATCGATCACACGGGATGACCCCCTTAATCCATTATTGCTCCGAGCATCTAACATGGGATATAAGTTCTGAGTGCCATAACTTTCATCGACCGAATATTTCTTCCATCTTTATTAGCGAATTGTTTAGTGACTTCTGTTCTTAAGATTCACGAGTTCCTTTTGCACACCTGTGAGCATTCTGTCATCCAAGACCGTCGGGACGATATTAACCAGAAAATTCAGCATATTCAATTGTTCTCGGTAAATTGTGAACCATCATCATCGCTTGTCATCCCAACTTGATTTCATCTTCGAATTAATTTCCTTCGTTTCAATAAAATTCTGAACTGGTGCACTGATGGTTATATTTTGTAGTTTCTTGAAATATTTTTTTGAACTTTTCCTTGTACATGGCAATCCTAACGTGAAGAGTCGGAAGTGATCGGACCCTTACCAAATCTAATCAAATTATAATTGGCTTTATCATGCCATGAAGAGCTAACTGGCCTCTCGCACACAGAAAACCGAGAGCCTTTGGGTTAAATGGTGTATTTTGAGAAAGTTGAGGTTCATCTGGGAGCGGGCTCCGGACCAACAATTTCGTGCCCTTCACCCTCGCCTTTCGGGATCGCTCTTGCGGGAAAGCTGGGATCCAAGTAGGGAAGGGACGCCGAAGGTCACGTAGAAAAATTTGTTATCCTGAGGAACCTGACGCCCACCGAGCATTTTGAGTCAATTAGATAGGCCTCGGATAATCTACGAGGATAAGGTACGAGGTACTCGATAATCATTAGTATCGGAGCAGCCTATTTTGCGATTAATGGCCCAGAAAAATGAATCGCCAAACGAGAATCCCATAAGGCTTACTCGTTGCAATACATATAAAATACGAATAATATCATATATGAAAAATATGTCTAATATAAAGCTGTTGAACTTGTAAATATAGATATACCATCTGTTGAAATTTTTATATACGATTATTGTACATACATATGTCTATGTAAGATATCTTATATACATCTACTATACAGGGTGTGACAGAACTCGTAGTCACGGTTTACAGTGTGCTATTCTTGTTGAAGAAGGAGTCGAAAAGTCCTGTACTGTTTTTTTTTAGAGTGCATAAATTTCCTGTAATGACTAAGTGAAGCACAGCCAATCAATCGCGTTACCAACGGAACGCATAGCGAAGAAGACGCTGGAGGGCTGCGTTTGGCTGTCTGCAGAGTAGCAGTCTTACCGGCGTCCTCCAATATGCCTGCCGTTCGGAAATGCGATTGATTGGCTGTGCTTCACTTAGTTGTTACGAAAAATGCATGTACTGTAGGAAAAAATTAGTACAGGACTTTTCAACTCCTTTTTCAGCAAGGATAACGCTGTACAAACCGTGACTACGAGTTCTGTTACACCCTGTATACTTGTTCCGAGTGGGACTGGTTGAGACGTTTTTCGAACGGATTCGAATATTCTCGTCACACATTATATACGTATGGTGTTTAATATATATTTCAATAAGATATGTGACAAATCTATTAATCCTTTTTTCCTGAATATGACCGTATTTTTGCTTGTGACAGAATCTGGGACAAAGTTACAGTAGGCGCGTATAAAATTCTGGGATTTGTCGCGGCTGTAACATTGATGACTATGAGACGATTTCTGCTACGCAGCGAAACAATAGAAAACGTCTTGGAAGCACTTGATAATGTAAGTCTTAATTGTATATTTACATTTTTCTGAAACTGTATTGTGAGATATACATGATCTTTTATTTTCATATACATGATCTATTATTTTCAGATAACCGAAGAAACATCCGAGGTGATTGTGAATAAAGCAATTGAACTATGGCAGCAAAGTGGATCGGCCTTGGTATCGATGTCACAAAGTACAGTGAACATAGTACAAAGTAATTAATTGTCCGCATCCGTACAATTTTGAACATGTAAGGAGTCTCTTCATTCTCTAATGCTTCATATAAAGTCGAAACTATTCTGAATAAGTTTTATGATAAATCGCTGAGTAGTGTAACAGAATTTGCAAAATAAAACTATATCCATTTTACTGTTACATCACGTTCAGTGGAACTATTACAGGGGAAATTAGTAATGGAAAATCTTAGAATCGGAATTTCAGAAATCCATTGGAGGATCCGTCGTTTTATTCGAGATGGTTTATCTCAATTTGGGACTGAGGAGGAACCTTGGTAGTGTAACAGGGCGATTAGGGAGCGCCTGCGCGAGACCGAAATCGACGGCGATTAGGGAGCGCCTGCGCAAGACGCGCAGAATTAGGCGGTACGAACTGGCCGAGAAGTAGGAAGGAGCCGAGGAGTAGGGAGAGGCCGCGAGACTCCAGGAGACCTCGAGTCAAATTCTAAAAGATAGATTAGATTTGGATATCGATGGGGATAGTCACCCAATCTCATTAGAAGTAGAATAAATTGAGGTCCCAATTGGACATAGGTTTAGAAAGTCAGAATAGGCAGGAGAGAAACCGGAGTCAACCGGAATTCAGAAATATTTTTGAAATAAAAGTTACAGAGGAAGCATCCTAAATTAAATCCCAAAATCCAGCGATCTCTGCCATTGAGGTAGCCATCGCATCCCTAAGTCTAAATCCTTTTGAACCTGATCCTGTGCTATGGCAGCATCTTCCAAAAACAGGAACATTAGCGCGTGAAAAGAAGAAGAAAAGAAAAAGAAAGGAGCCATACCTTCGATTGACAGAAGTCGATCGAAGCAGGTTCACATAAAAAGAACGAAAAAGAAGTGTAGATCCGTACCTTCGGCCTTGTCAATGCGACAGTTCTGAAGCAGGAACTAACACTATTTTCAATTGTGAAAGACAGCTCGGACTCTATCATTGAGATTGCCTTCGATTAGCCGAACTTTCACAGTTGATTAGAACAATCGGAGCACGATGAAGTGCAAAAAGAACCTACCATAGAATATCCTATCAAACCTCAAAACCCTAAAACCAGTGGATATCCGAAGCTGGATAATCTAAGTTAGAGTTGACACTAACGCCTGTAGAGCAGTACTCCAGGCATCCAATCAATTAATTCAAATTAAACTCGAGAATTGTCTGAAATCAGAAATTAACCAAAATCCAAAATAATAGGATTCCGAAATACGTAGGAAACCAACCCATTTGCACCCACACCTTCAATCCTTTTTATCCGGATTCGATGATGAACAGTTGGCGTATTCTCATTAGATAAATCGTCAATCTGAGAGTTCAATTCCTATCCAAATTAAATCCATCGCAACAAGGTGAAAACAATTAAATAATCATTAATCAGGCTTGCTTAAGAATCTCGGAGCGTTCGAGATATCGAAACACGAATTCGATCCGGAATTTCGGCCTCGATCAGCTGAGTGAGCGACGCCTAGACGTATAAGAAACCGAAACATTGCCTGCGCGGCACGAGACATCGCGATCCTTCTCTAATTCGCACGCCTGCCTCTCTCTTACTCGGGTCTTCGCACCTCGGAAATCGGTGATTTAATTTTCCCGAAAAGTTCTGACGCGGCTCGGACTCACCACAGTGTGGAAAAGACGGTGCATATTGCTCGGCCAAACCGTACCATTACAGTAGATTGAACGGTCGCGAGGTTAACAATGTTTATAACTGCCAAATAGATCTCGAATAGCTCAACCTGGTAGGATTCGGTCATTAACTAAAGTTTTTGTAGGCTGACTTGTATCGGACCTTCTGGGAGACCGATCTTAATTCCCATCTCTTTTTGGAGATTCGACTTAACCGCATTTGACATCGTTTGTATTATAACCACTGAAAAGATAGATGTGAGGGAAGAAATTAAACGATTTTTTTTCTGCTACCTTTTCTAGTGTGCTTTGCTTCTTTTTTTCCCTAATTGTATTGTTATTTGTTTATAATCCTGCCCGAGTTACTCAACCATTACCCCCATTGAAGATAACCCTGCACGTTTTGGATTGTTTGGCTAGTATGGAGTAGCTCAACTAGTGTCCCGTATCAGTAATGGTATTAATTGGGAAACAATTGACTCCTTCGCGAATGGGCTTTGTTTTCAATAAGTAATCACTGCCCATTGTCTTGTTGGTAACGGTAGTGATTGGATTAAGGTAACTCGACCCGATTTCAATGAAAGGCCAGCTCTTTTTTATAGAAAATGTTAGTGGATAAGGCCCAAATGAAGACAAGAATAGTAACGGTAATGAGTTGTTCCAGTGTTAAGGAATTCGTAGATGTAATACGATTTGTAATAGTTCTAAATTTAAATGGATTTATGATAATGGTAATAATTTATTCTGAAAAAAATGTTTAATTGAAGAGAAACATAAATAATTTTAAAGTTAAGGGAATAAAATTAGTTTTATAGCATTCTTGTAGCCTCCACTGACAAGGAATGTTTTTCAAGTGTCAGCTTTCAATTGTTTTGGTTCTTAAACATGTTTTAGAGGGCCAAAATGTAAGAAACAAGTATATTTTTTTGTCCGTTTTCATATTTAAGGAGTTAAATAGGCTTTCAAGGTTTTAAAAAAGAGGTTTAAGAATTCTTAGTTTAAAGCATAATATGTTGAGTAAAAGCTTATTGTAAATTTACTATACGTCATAACTTGCTTGGTACTGTGACGAATGAAACGAATTAAAGGAGGGTGGTATTGGATTGTTTAATAGAATTTGTTACTTCCTATTCCCGATAGTATACACTAGCATGTAAGTGAAACCACACACTGGGTTCAAAAACAAATCGACGCAGAGAATATCGGTGTCACATAAACATAAACGTAGGATTTAGATAGCGAAAGAACCAAGGGTTCTTTTGTATATAGCCGACAACGACTTGTGGAGTCTGTGACCCTAACTTGCGTTGCTAGTCTCCTGGAGAAGTTCATACCGTACAGATGGTCCTTCCTCGTGAAATTAAATTAAAGAAATCAAATCAACTTTAATATTGAGTAATTCATTCTCCCATTTCCATCAGGTGGTTTCGAGCCCACAGCTCCCAGACGATCGCTCGTCACCTTCCCGATCGTCCAGGCGGAGCCATTCGAACTACTCTACACGATTCCAAAAATTCCACCAGGAACGAGACTAAAATTGAGCGCCAGGCCTCCACGGAAGCCAAAAGACAATTACTCAACTCGCAAAACTCTCGAACAACAGCAAAACAATACTCAAAATATTGGGTTGTTCGGAAAGTAATTTCGTTTTGTTTTTTTTTATGAAAATGAGACGATTTTTTACAGCGAATAAATATTTTATTGAATTATATATTGTCCATTCTGGTCCAATACCTTTTGCCATCTTTCTGGCAGTAGCATTCCACGCTCATAAAATGTTTGGTTTTTGCTATCAAAAAACTGATCCAGGTGATTTTTGACCTCTTCATTTGAAGTAAAGGTTTTACCGTCTAAAAAATTGTGTAGAAACCGGAACAAGTAATAATCAGAAGGTGCCAGATCTGGAGAATATGGTGGGGGTGGCAGTATATCCCATCCAAGCTGTATAAGCTTTTGACGAGTTAAGAAACTTGTATGAGGTCTCGCATTATCTTGGTGAAACACTACACCTTTTCTATCGATCAATGCTGGTCTCTTCCGTTTAAGTGAATCATTCAATTTGTCCAGCTGGGGACAGTACACTTCAGAATTGATCGTTGTGTTGTTCGGTAGAATCTAAAAAAAACGAATCCTTTGAAATCCCATCAAACGGATACCATCACCATTTTTTGATGAATTTCGGCTTTCGAAGTTCTTTGAGCCGGTTCATCTTCTTTACTCCATGATCTCTTGCGTGTAACATTGTTGTAGACAACCCATTTCTCGTCCCCAGTGATGATGCGCTTCAAAAATGGATCATTTTCTTGAATGACACAAATTTCTTTCCGTAAGAACATGAGGATTCCATATGTCGAGCTTTGAGATTAAACCAAGGCGTTTCAAATGATCATGAACGGTCGAATTCGATAAATTTAATCTCTCAGCGATTTCACGAGTTGTTATTCGCCGGTTTGCATCAATTAATGCCTTTATTGTGTTTTCATCAGCTTCAAGTGGCCTTCCAGAACATGATGCATCTTCAATATCAAAATTGCCAGATCGAAATTTTGCAAACCAGTTTTGACCCTGGCGTTCCGTCAATACATCTTCTCCATACACGTCGAATAATTTTTTTCTCGCTTGAACAGCATTTTTACCTTTTCGATAGTAAAAAACTAAAATATGCCGAAAATGCCGCTTTTCACTTTCCATATTTGAAAGAGTACCAACCAAAAACTACTGCGTAGAATCAATCAAACTTTTTCACAAGCAAGCCTTGCTAGATCAGCTGTCAAAATATATAATGCTTATGCAGCTTAAGTGTGAAGTTGGCCGTGAAAAAAAAAATTAAGTCCTCTGTTGGGAATCAACGAAATTACTTTCCGAACAACCCAATATTAGGCTCGAACGATCTCTCCGCCTTGACATCCGTCGTGGGGCGACCTACTAACTCAGAGTGCACGCGCCAAGATTCGGAGAGGGGTAAAACCAAACTGCGGGGAAAACGGAGGGATCCAGCCAATAACAAAACGAAAGCCAATCGAGTAAACAAAATTCACAATTTTATGTTACTAATAAATAAAGTAGAAAAATTTGTTTAACAGATTAGTCGCGGTAACAGAAAATTATAGCGAGGGCAGGGTTTGACGGAAGGCCGTCCCAAAGAAACTATGGTTGAGCGAGGAATCCTCGCCAGAAAATTACTCGAGATGCAAGTTCAGGATGTCGGAGACAAAATTAATCCGATCGGGAATTACAGAAGTACTTGATATTTTAAGATTGGATGGGACTCGAGACAATTCAAACTTTGGCTAAAAAGCGAAAGGGGTTCGACAAATCAGAGTTAATTATTATTATATCGACAATTATTCGTAGCTACTCGACGCTTGGAATGACAAATAGACACAATAAAAAAAAAATTAAATCGGCCCAAACCAAAAGAGTTCGCTAACTTAGAAAATTAATCGCGAATACGCGACGTCGGGGAAAGCTAAACGGGCTCGTAATTCTCGGAAAAGAAATTCTGCTCAAACAAAAATTGAATAAATGGGAAAATTAATCACGAATAAAAATAAGATGGGCTTCTTTTCATGGACAGAAATATTTTAATTTACGCACGACTGAAACAATTCTTCTAAATAATTTGACACCAATTCGCATTGAGATCGTCGAACTCTAACATTAATTACTGAAACAATTAAACTCGCAATTAATTACGCGAAATTATTCCTCAAGGACAGGATTCGATACTAATTACTTGAAATTATCACTACACTACTTGAATTCCAAATTAACGCAAAATTATCGTAAAAAGGGCAATAGGGTCTTCCAGAAAAAAAAACTACAGGTACAAACGCGGGCGACCGCGTGGTCGCCGCGCGGCTTCTGTGTCTCCGACTGTGGGGGAGAAATAATCAGACAATTCTATCTAAACTCGAAAACTGACCGCGAAGAAAAGACTAAATTAACGCACCAGTAAAACGATCGCGCCGAAGACAAAAATAATCCGTTAATCTTAGCGCGAAAGACAAACTAAATTTCCACGGTTTCGGTAATCTAACACTGCATACTGTGCGCTTTTAGAATAAATTGCGTGAAAAAAAATCCCGAGACTCCACGCAAAAGAGAAGAATTCGTTTCTGCGTCCGTTCGAGAAGCCCGACGGCCTCCCGTGAGGCCAAATAAAAAATCCGACTGTTTTCCGCCGTTTTGTCAGTAAAGAAAACCCCACCGCGGAAACCGAAAGATCACCCGCGCGAAAATGTAGGGGATTGCCTACGCGGTACATTCCCGATCACCGGCGCGACACTGTCCGGGGTTAGTCCTCCGACAGACAAAACGAATTCGAACAAAGGTCTGGAAACTCGAACTGTACCAACAAATGGGGTCCTCGAAACGGGCACGGGACACTTACATTACGTAAAAAATTCGCCGCCGCTCGCTGACCCCTCGGCTGAAGTCCCGCGACGAGTCGAAAAGTTCCCGAAGATGTCAGAAATTCGGAAAAATAATGCTTAAACAGTTGGCATTGGTTAAAAGAAATCTGCTTGATCAACAAGGTGATGCACTCAGTCCAAGATTCTTTAATCATGTGCAAACAATTAAAGAAAAAGTTTCTGCACTCCTGCGCGGTTGGTCAACTTGCCCGGCGTACAGGACTATTGTTAGAGGTAAATTGACACGACATATGATCCGCACGAAGTTCGGACACAATTTAAAATAATATATTGAACTAATTACAAAATACTGTTTTTATTTCACAAAGAGATAAATACTTGATTAATTAATGAAATGTATATGCGTGCGCACGTTTATGTAACATGTATGCACAGAGCGAAAAATGTACTCTCCAGGCGTAATTAATTACTTGCGGCAATCTAAATGTTCCTTGCTAAGGAAACTTCTTGGCTCCACTAAAATTGATTTTCTAAGAATCATTAGTGTTGCAATCCAAGTGATGGCAAGTTAATATTAAGGGAAAATAATTCAATGTACAAAATTGGTCTCGAGTGTTGAGAATATATATTAATAGAAGTTATTTCACATTTCGGATGGATTGTTGTATTAAACCAGACACACTAATAATTATGTAAAATTGTAGTATGTTATAAGGATATTAATTTTTTCAAAGTCTCACTTTTCAATGTGAATCAACTGTCCTCGCCAACAGATTTATGAATAAAAAAAGTAACGACGACGAGTCACGCAGACTCGGTGAATTGATTACTGCTTTTGCAACTGCCTTACTTTCACTTGCTCCTACTCTATGGATAGTGGCCACTAAAGATCTATCTCTTACCACAGAGGTAATAGAAAGTTAATTATTTAAAGACCACAGTGATCGAGCATTCTGCAATTCCTAGCAGCATAGAAAAATTTCTAAACGTTTGTTTGTAATCTTTGCTAGATATCTGAAGCGACAGATTTTTAAAGATGTGTTGTAGATTTCATTCGAACATATCTGAAATATTTGTTGAAAATCTCAATGACATATTCAGTTTCAATAATTTATAAACATATATGGAAATATTGTTTTAATTTATGAACTGTGACGTAGCAAAAATCGTTGCTCGTCACAAGGAATTTTTGATACCGGAGCGGGGAGGAGTCCCTCTGGCAATCATTAGAATAAGCATTGTATTATTGTAAAGGTATGTAAAATTTGCGACAGACGCAGCGGTGTGCAGGCGCCGGGCGCATCGTGCGCACGGAAATAACTTCGACAGGCTCACGAACAGCGCGCGAGGCCCCAAATTCAAGGGTCCTGCTGCCATCAGTCGGCGGCCGCCCTAATTAGGCGGCCTAGGGACCTATTTAAACTAGGTGAGATGGCAGGTCGGTGCCCGGTAAGAAGTTCCACGAGATCCACCAGGAGGTCATCGAAGCCGGAATGTAGGATCTTCCGGCACATCCGGCATTGCCAGAGGGACCGTCATCGCAGCCGCTTCTCCCGATGCCCCGTCCCGTCAACGACTGCAGCCCGGCGGAGAATCTCGAAAGGCGCCATACCGCCGGTTCCGAAGGGTGCCGAGGCGCAGTCGTTGAAAAAAAGGGGACTGTCCCGGCCTGAACGAGCTTCTTACCGGTGAGCTGGAACCTGCCCAGGGGGCCTTCTAGACCGCCATTGTCCGATACCGAGACGTGAGCCGATACCGTGCCGGAGCCGATACCGCACCGTGATGGCCGCGAGTCCGTTTAGACCCGGGTAATGTAATTCTCGATCCCGTCCGTTTCTGCGACTCCCGGATAGCGTCGCGGGCCGATCTTGTGTTTAGGGAGGATATTCCGGTTACCGATTCCCGCCTCTTGCGAGCGTGGCGGGCAGCGGAAAGCGTTCGAGTTGTTTTTATTGCGAAATTCCGGCGGGCGGAGACTCCCACCCGCTCGAGTGTATCGCGCCCCGTATCGTTTCCTTTTCGTAGTTATAAATGTTCCGTTATTACCGTGGCTGCTAGTAAGCAGGTCGGAGTGGGTGGGAGGTGAAGGGCCATACCGCGAGTCGGTGCCGAATCCTGTTGCGCAATTACCGAAGGCACCGGGCTCTTACCGAGGTCCGACGGGGCACGTAAAAGGTTCTCCTGCTAGGGCGTTGTGCTCTTTTCGAACTTCCACCGGGGAGTTCGATTTTCTTGATCGCGTACCTTATTTTGCTGAATTGGTCCGGAATCATGTTCCGGTCCCTTGATTTAGTTTTCCATTTTACGACTCGGTGCGTAGAGTCGTGAATGATATTGTGACGGGCTTCCGTGGTAGGGTCCCGGGCACGGTATAAATCTCCCGAAGGGCTTGTCTGTCGCAACTTTGGTTTTATTATTTCATTGACCTTGTCGTACCGGTGAATTCTGAGATCGACTCCTCCTCACTCGTGCCTCCTTCCTAACAAACCGCCCAACTCTACCGTGCCGCGAAGGGCGTAAGATCTTCGCGGGGCTGAGTGGCTGGTCGGATACGCCTGGGTGTCCCGTCGACCGGACCGAGTCGGCTTGCTCGCGCTGCCGGGTACCGGGAACCCGAGGTGCATGCGCGCACCTGGCACCCTAAATAAATCGGGCTCCCGGAGGAGTTGATGATCGGGCTTGACACCCTTTTCGCTAATGTACACCGGACGTATGACTGTTTGCCGACCAGGGATAGGAATTCCCGTCGCAGAACATATAATACAAATACATTTTTTACTTCAAGATTATTATCAGGCACTTCATTTGGTATTAAAAACACGATAAATTGTTTTAATATTTTCGTTCCGCTATTTCATTATGGGAGCAAAACGTGTGA
>NW_019395100.1:0-38157 GCF_000612105.2 Orussus abietinus | reverse complement strand
AGGGTAGGCGAACGAGATGCACCCTACGTGTCTAAAACCGGAATAGGGGCTTCTTTCGCCGGAAGTTTGACCCATCTTCCGCTAGGTGGCAATTAACGCCTCTTCGTTCAACCCTTTTAGTGCCGGCTGTGGTTGATAGCACTTGTGAAACGACGAGATATAGTTGTCCGGCACTGAAAAGGTTCATTCCTATGACGTATTCCCAGGATACGCGAACGAGATGCACCCTGCGAGTCTAAAACCGGGATAGGAGCTTCTTTCGCCGGAAGTTTGACCCATCTTCCGCTAGGTGGCAATTAACGCCTCTTCGTTTAACCCTTCTAGTGCCGGCTATGGTTGATAGCACTTGTATGACGACGAGGTATAGTTGTCCGGCACTGAAAGGGTTTATTCCTGTGACGTATTCCCAGGATACACGAACTAGATGTGCCCTGCGAGTTTAAAACCGGGATAGGAGCTTCTTTCGCCGGAAGTTTGACCCATCTTCCGCTAGGTGGCAATTAACGCCTTTTCGTTTAACTCTTTTAATGCCGGCTGTGGTTGATAGCACTTGTATGACGACGAGGTATAGTTGTCCGGCACTGAAAGGGTTTATTCCTGTGACGTATTCCCAGCATACGCGACCGAGATGTGCCCTGCGTGTCTAAAACCGGGATAGGAGCTTCTTTCGACGGAAGTTTGACCCATCTTCCGCTAGGTGGCAATTAACGCCTCTTTGTTTAACCCTTTTAGTGCCGGCTGTGGTTAATAGCACTTGTGAGACCACGAGATATAGTTGTCCTGCAATGAAAGGGTTCATTCCTATGACGTATTCCCAGGATACAAGGACTAGATACGCCCCTGCGAGTTTAAAACCGGAGTAGGAGCTTCCTTTGCTGGAAGTTTGACCCATCTTCCGCTAGGTGGCAATTACCGCCTCTTCGTTTAACCNAACCTCGTATTACCGTCGTTTTAGCATAGAAGCGTTCAAATGCGAGTTTATCGATTACCAGAGTATTCTAAATTGTCGTAAAATTGTCCTGACCCTTTCGTTTCTCATATCAGAGCCTTCGATAATTGTATATTGATCGAAATATGAGAGCTCGACGCCATTTTGGTTCTGGTCTGGGCTGAGATAAAGAATTTTTTAAAAAAATCCATATTTTGAATGTGTCAGAACATTTCTTAGATGATCAGGAGTGATGTGTCGAAGTTTCGGACAGTTTGGTCTAATACCCTTAAAAAATAGTGTTCTATTAGAATCGTTTGATTTGAAGTAGGTTTCACTTCACCTTAAGGTGATATTAATTTAATCGTGACGTTTCAGGAAATCAAGGAGATAATGGGAGGATGTTGGCACCCACTGACGAACGCAGAGCTGCCGCCGGTCGTCCTAAACCCCATAGGCTGCGACAGCAGAGAAGTGATAATGCCGATGGTCCTAAGCGACCAGAAGTAACTCCGAAGAGGGCGCTAGGATCGAACGACCATCTCCTCAGGACATCGGCTGACGAGAGATGGGAAAAAGAAAAAGTCCTTAAGATCCGGCTCTCATTCGCCGGAAGAGCGATTTCTGTCTTTCTCAATCTGCCTCACTCTCTATTTTTCCCCTCTCTCTCTCTTTCTCTCGCACACGCGCGAAAGAACGGGCTCAAGCCGAGCTCTGATCCACTTTTTCATGTACATCCCCAGAGACACATTTACCACTTTCTCCGTCTCTCTTTATTTTTCTATCGATTTAGTTGAAAAGAGAGCCGCGCATGCGCCCCCTGAGTAATCCTCGTCGCGTAGAAGCTCCTTCGGGAGTCGAAGGTGCGAATTCCCCAGACAAATGAGGATTCGCTGGGTGCTGTCCTTCCCTAGTCGCGGATCTAGTCCTCTTGCTAGTCGCAGATGACCAGCCAGCGCTGACTGGCTATCATCCTTTATTTCCTGGGGATTTCCTGGGAATTTCCGGGCCAAGGCACGCCCAGGATCCGCGAGATGCACCCTGCGAATCTGAAACCGGGATAGGAGCTTCTTTCGCCGGAAGTTTGACCCATCTTCCGCTAGGTGGCAATTAACGCCTCTTTGTTTAACCCTTTTAGTGCCGGCTGTGGTTGATAGCACTTGTCAGACGACGAGATATAGTTGTCCGGCACTGAAAGGGTTTATTTCTATGACGTTAAGGCGATGCGACAATGCTTATCGGTGGAAACGAGAGAAATGGAGTTTTTAACGGTCATATACGCGTTTAGTACGAGCTCACTACTCTAGAGGGCGTTTGCGTTCCAAAGTCCTGACCGTTATAGGAATACTTATCGGTGGAAACGAGAGAAATGGGGTTTTTAACGGTCGTATACGCGTTTAGTACGAGCTCACTACTCTAGGGAGCGCTTGCGTTCTGAAAATCTGAGCGTTATAGGAATGCTTATCGGCGGAAACGAGAGGAGTGGGATTTTTAACGGTCGTATACGCGTTTAGTACGAGCTCACTACTCTAGAGGGCGTTTGCGTTCCGACGTCCTGACCGTTATAGGAATACTTATCGGTGGAAACGAAAGAAATGAAATTTTCAACGGTCATATACGCGTTTAGTACGAGCTCACTACCCTAGAGGGCGTTTGCGTTCCAAAGTCCTGACCGCTATAGGAATACTTATCGGTGGAAACGAGAGAAATGGAGTTTTTAACGGTCGTATACGCGTTTAATACGAGCTCACTACTCAAGGGAGCGCTTGCGTTCTGAAAATCTGAGCGTTATAGGAATGCTTATCGGCGGAAACGAGAGAAATGGGATTTTTAACGGTCGTACACGCGTTTAGTACGAACTCACTACTCTAGAGGGCGTTTGCGTTCCGAAGTCCTGACCGTTATAGGAATACTTATCGGCGGAAACGAGAGAAATGGGATTTTTAACGGTCATATACGCGTTGAGTACGAGCTAACTACTCTAGGGGGCGCTTGCGTTGCGAAGTGGACACCGAAAGTCCGAAGACCCTTTATGTCCGACGAGTTTGGCGAACAATCGCGCTTCTCGTTTGAATGGCAATTTACTTAGGCACTAGAGAAGAATGTAAAAACCTGTGCGAGGTGTTATATAATAGCGGAGGCGATGTGTTGTCAACATTAAGGTCTCTCCTGCGTATATATATTTGAAAAAGTTCCTCAAGCGGGAGATTGACGTGTTGACATGCTTAAGGCGACGTGAAAGTGGCGTCGAAGAGGTCTCGTTTATGAAACTTTTCTCCGATTTCGGTGTACCAAATCGTTTCAAACTTTACAACGTGAATGTGGAGGCTCTAAGAAAGGTCCTTACGCTCATGAAATTTCAATTTTTTAATAATTTGTTCATTGGTATTCTTAATATTTTTCATAAAAAATAAAATTTCATGAGTATCGGGACCTTCCTTATAGCCTCTATGTTCATGTTCTGAAGTTTGAAACGATTTGGTACACTCAGATCGGAAAAAAGTTTCATAGACGATTGATATCTCAGATGCCACTTTCACATCCCCTTAATGTGGCGAACCACAACCGACAGAGCCCTCTCGGGCTTTCCGTGACAGAGACCCGTTTAACAGGGTAATTCTAAGTGTAAAGATGTATGTATCGAGACAAAACCACCCACGTACATTGTGAACGTTCGATCCATTTCGGGATTCGTCGCCCCTTAAGACGATGTGAAAGTGACGTCATAGAGGTCTCCTTTATGAAACTTTCCATCGAACTGAGTGTATTGAATCATATCAAGCTCGAAAAAAAGAACATGGACGCTATAAGGAAGGTCCTTACACTCATGAAATTTCAATGTTTCAAGAATTTGTTTATAGAGATTTTCAAAATGATGTCAAAGACGTCTCGTTTATGAAACTTTCCATCGAACTGTGTGTATCGAATCGTATCAAACTTGAAAATATGAACATGATACTATAAGGAAGGTCCTGACACTTATGAAATTTCAATCTTTCAACAATTTGTTTCTAGAGATTTTCAAAGTGACATCATGGAGGTCCCCTTTATGAAACTTTCCATCAAACTGAGTGTATCTAATCGTATCAAGCTTGAAAATATGAACATGGACGCTATAAGGAAGGTCCTTACACTCATGAAATTTCAATCTTTCAAGAATTTGTTTATAGACATTTTCAAAGTGACGTCATAAAGGTCTCCTTTATGAAACTTTCCATCAAACTGAGTGTATCTAATCGTATCAAGCTTGAAAATATGAACATGGACGCTATAAGGAAGGTCCTTACACTCATGAAATTTCAATCTTTCAAGAATTTGTTTATAGACATTTTCAAAGTGACGTCATGGAGGTCTCCTTTATGAAACTTTCCATCAAACAGTGTATCGAATCGAATCAAGCTTGAAAATATGAACATGGATACTATAAGGAAGGTCCGGACACTTATGAAATTTCAATCTTTCAAGAATTTGTTTATAGAGATTTTCAAAGTGACATCATGGAGGTCTCCTTTATGAAACTTTCCATCGAACTGTGTGTATCGAATCGTATCAAGCTTGAAAATATGAACATGGACGCTATAAGAAAGACCCTGACACTCATGAAATTTCAATCTTCCAAGAATTTGTTTATAGAGATTTTCAAAATGACGTCAAATACGTCTTGTTTATGAAACTTTTCATCGAACTGAGTGCACCGAATCGTTTCAAACATGAAAATATGAACATTAACCATTTGTTTATAGACATTTTCAAAGTAACGTCATGGAGGTCTCCTTTATGAAACTTTCCATCGAACTGAGTGTATCTAATCGTATCAAGCTTGAGAATATGAACATGGACGCTATAAGGAAGATCCTGACACTCATGAAATTTCAATTTTTCAAGAATTTGTTTATAGACATTTTCAAAGTGACGTCAAAGACGTCTCGTTAATAAAACTTTTCATCGAACTGGGTGTACCGAGTAGTTTCAAACTTTACAATATAAATATGGAGGGTACAAGAAAGGTCCGGAAACTCATGAAATCTCAATTTGTTCACAGAGATTGTCAAAATTGTTCATAAAATCTGAAATTCCATGAGCCTCAGAACCTTCTTTATGGTCTTCACGTTCTCGTTATAAAGGTTGAAACAATTCGGTACACCAAGATCGGAGAAAAGTTGTATGAACAATTGGCTCCTCAGATGCCCCCTTTCATATCTTCTTAAGGGGATGTGAAAATGGCGTCGAAGAGGTTTTGTTTATACAACTTTCCTCCCAACTCGGTTTACCGAATAGTTTGAAACTGTACAACGTGAACAGGTAGACTGTAAGGAAGGTCTGAAAAGTCATGAAATTTCAATTTATTTCAAGTTTGTTTATAGGTATTTTAAAAATGGTTTATAAAAAATGAAATTTCGTAAGTTTTAGGACCTACCTTAGGGTCTCCATATTCACGTTTTAAAGTATGAAACGATTTGAGACTCCCAGTCCGTCGAAAAGTTTTATGAACGATTTAGCTTTCGGATGCCACTTTCACATCCCCTTAAGAGAGTTCAGACAACAAAGCCCCGTGGAAGATAAAAAATGCAGACTCGTAAACGATTTAGGTGTATAAAATGTCATGTGCGAGCGAAACACTTCAAATTGAAATCGCTAGAGGGCGACTCGATGCGTCTTAAGGGGATATGAAAGCGGCATCCGATAGGTCAGTCGCTCATGAAACTTTTTTACGAACTGAGTATACTGAATCGTTTCAAACTTAACAACGTGAACGTGGAGGTCCCAAGGTAGGTTCCGAAACTCATGAAAGTTCATTTTTTATAATAACTTTTGAAAGCATCTATAAACAAATTAAAAAAAAAAAATTGACATTTTACGGGTGCCAGGACCTTCCTTCAGTCTCCATATTCACATTGGCGAATTTCATCGCAAGTTTCATAAACGAAACCTCTTAAGCGCCACTTTCACATCACCTTAATCCTGTCTAAACTCTCGGAGGAAACGTACTTTGTCTGTAGACATTCGCTTAAGCGTGTAAAACTGTACAAAAAGGTGGAAAAATGTCCCCAAAATATGGATCCATCTAGGGATTTCGCGAAATTTCTCCAGCGAATCGATCTCTGTACTCGAATGCGTGTGTACACGTATATACGTATATTATACGTAAAATATACATATACAATACATCAAATATACGTATTATATCCGCAAAATATACGTATACACATATATATATACGATAAATATACGTATATACGTATATATACGACAAATATACGTATATTATACGTAAAATATACGTATATATACAGACGATGAAGAGAAAATCCCGACCAAAAGAGCGCACCGTGGTATCCAGCTACGGATATCCATCTAATCTATCTATCTATATATAAATACGTACACAATATACATAGATACATACATATGTCTGTATATATGCAGACATACGTATGCATGTATATATATGCATATATCCATTAATGTACAAATAATCTATGTCCTTTTTTGTTTTGCGTCTCTTCTCTCTCTCTCGCGCAATTACGCTACAGGATTGATTTTTTGTATGCGTCGAGACAAGACTGTTTTCTTTGTTTTTGTTGCCTTTTTTTTTTCCTCTAGGAGTCCGCGGAGCATTTTTAAACGTCCACTACGTTATTTGGACGATAGTGAAGAACAGGGCCTGTCGCCAGTCGAGGTATATAATATATACGGTAAATAAGAGATGTATATGTATGCGTGAAAGCGTCCGAGGTTATTTTTAATACCAAAACCAATCGGACGCGTGTAGAACTTGCGAAATGGGAGGATAAAGCGAGATGAGGAGGAAAAGAGAGAGAGAAAGAGAGTAGTAACTCGTGAGAGAGATAAAGCAATGTAATACTGCGTAGAAACTTTCTTAAGGCGGTTTTAAAGGGATGTTCTATGTATATGAAACGTCGAAATAACACTTTTCGCAAAACTGGGCGCACCGAATTATTTGAAACTTTAATACGTGATTATGGAGGCCTTAAGGAAGATCGCGATGCTCAGGAAATTTCATTTTTCATAATAAAAAAAAAAGNACTTCGATTTCTTGATATTTATTGTACGAAAACGACAGGTGGAGTATGTCTTTTGGTACAATACCCAATATAATTCAACTCAGCTGTCGATATAAAAACGAACGTCGGCAACGTAGGCATTTAGAAAAATCTTCATTATCGACGTCGATCAAGTTCCTCGATGTCTTTCACTTTACCTCGACCCCCTTAAAGTGTTTAATGGAAGATAAAAAAAAATATGTGTCGCTTAGTTTTTAGTCTACTGTAACATATTATAAAAGAAATCAAATCGGAGAGATCGACCTGGGATACTTTCCTTGTAAGTTAAATAACCATCTTACGATGTGTTAAGTTAATATTAATTTAAGTTTTAAATACATTTTCAGGCCCGATCCATTAGTCCTCGTTGCTTGGAAGTGCACTAAGCTCGTCGAGGTAGTTTACATCGGGCACAAGTATTATCAAGAAAATCTCCTTGCCATCGCTCGCCTTCGAAGCAGTACCTTGAAGCGGCTCGAAGTAGCCGAAAGTGATATTTCCACGGACAATGAGGTCAATGGATCCTGGTATGAGGGGCAAGCACTTAGAAAAGTGAGTATCAATCGTCCTCGCCAATTTAACCCATTCGAGACCGATTGCACACCGTGTGTGCAATTGATTTCCGAGGCTATAAGGGGGCCTGCACACCGTGTGTGCAATGATCTTATTTATGTGAATTCACTTACGAATTGGGTGATTTCCATAGTGAACATGTTTTTTTTTTTTTTATTAAAAATGAACAATATAAAGAAAAAAAAATTTCGCTCCTGGGGACCGTGTTCGTCGAACGCCGAAAAAAATCGTCGTCTCGAATGGGTTAAGGTGATATGAAAAAGTCAGCCTATATTCCTCGACATGTTTCATTTCACCTTAACACATTCGCGACCGGCAAATTTTTTCCGTTTCAAATACCGGGGAAAATAATGAAATTCTGAAACTGGTTGCCGCAAACCTGTATCGTTAAGGTGATGTGAAACACGTCGAGGAACTTGATCGACGTCGATAAAGAAGATATTTCTAAATGCCTACGTTGCCGACGTTCGTTTTTATATTGACNATGGTTGGAAATAACTATGAACAAATTATTATAAAATCGATATTTCATGGGTTTCGGGACATTACTTATAGCTGCTATATTCATATTGGCAAGTTTGAAATGATTAGGTACACTCATTTGGAAGAAGTTTCATAAACGATACTTTGATGCGACTTTCATATCGCCTTAAGGGGATGTTAAAGTAGCATCTAAGGAGTCAATCGTTCATGAAACATTTCTTCGAACTGAGTGTGCTGAATCGTTTGAAATTTTACAACGTAATCGTGGAAGCTATAAGGACGGTCCTGACACTTATGAAATTCCTCCATTTATAACAAATTTCAAACATTTCTGTGAACAAATTTTAAAAAATTGAAATTTTATGACTTGTCGGACTTTCTTTAGACCTTCCATATTTATATTCTAAAGTTTAAATCGATTCGGTACACCAAGTTCGGAGAAAAGTTTCATAAGCGAGTCTTTGACGCCACTTCCGTATCACCTTAAGGAGATGAATAGCGGCGTCAAAGAGGTCTCATTTATGAAACTTTTCTCGGAATTGGGTGTACCGAATCATTTCAAAACTTACAACATGATTGTAGAGATTATAGAGAAGGTCTTGACACCCATGAAATTTCAATTTTAAGAAAATCTATTTATGGATACTTTCAACATTTTCTGTAAAAAATGAAATTGCGCGAGTTTCGGGACATTCCTTATAGTCTCCATATTTACATTGTCAAGTTTGAATCGTTTCGGTACACCAAGTTCAGAAAAAAGTTTCATAAGCAATGCCTCTTTGACGCCACTTTCATATCACCTTAAGGGGATGAATAGCGGCGTCAAAGAGGTCTCATTTATGAAACTTTTCTCGGAATTGGGTGTACCGAATCATTTCAAAACTTACAACATGATTGTAGAGACTATAAAGAAGGTCTTGACACCCATGAAATTTCAATTTTAAGAAAATTTGTTCATGGATACTTTCAACATTTTTTGTAAAAAATGAAATTTTGCGAGTTTCGGGACATTCCTTATAGTCTCCATATTCACATTGTCAAGTTTGAATCGTTTCGGTACACCAAGTTCAGAAAAAAGTTTCATAAGCAATGCCTCTTTGACACCACTTTCATATCACCTTAAGGGGATGAATAGCGACGTCAAAGAGGTCTCATTTATGAAACTTTTCTCGGAATTGGGTGTACCGAATCATTTCAAAACTTACAACATGATTGTAGAGACTATAAAGAAGGTCTTGACACCCATGAAATTTCAATTTTAAGAAAATTTGTTCATGGATACTTTCAACATTTTTTGTAAAAAATGAAATTTCGCGAGTTTCGGGACATTCCTTACAGTCTCCATATTCACATTGTCAAGTTTGAACCGATTCGGTACATTCAATTCGGAGAAAAGTTTCATATGCGACTCTGACGTCACTTTCATATCACGTTAAAGAACCAAAAAATGAGCCTGAGATACGGCGTCGTGATAATTAAGGTGTCGCCACACTTATATTCCACCAATTTCGCGATAAGCTCCGGTTAGGGAATTTGGCGCGTCCGGCCAACGAGAATAAGGGAGAAAAATGATAAAAAAGCGGAGATCTTTTCCGAGTCTGATAACAATTGGTAGTGATAGAACTCGGGAAAATTGCCATCGAGATTTTTCACGATTCCCCTCCCATGCCCCCCTTATTTCTCTATGAACAATCGTTGGACGTTTCCAATGAAAACTAGAAGTTAGCTTAAGGGGGTGCGAAAGTGGCACTCGAATGTCAATCGTTGATGAAATTTTTTTATGAACTGGGTGTACTGCACCTTTTCAAGATTTACAATGTGATCATGAAGACTGTAAGGAAGGTCCTGACACTCATAAAATTTCATTGTTAATAAAAAATTCTTTTATTTACCTCAGACTGGAACCAAGATGACAATTTTTTTTAATGAAATTTCATGACCACTACGTTCTTCTTTAGGACTTTCATAATCATGTACTAAAGTTTAAAATGATTCGGTGCATTTGAAGAAAAGTTTCATAAATATTTTTACGTTTTTTATACATTGAATGACAATTTCATACCACCTTAAGGGGGTGCGAAAGTGGCATTCGAATGTCAATCGTTGATGAAACTTTTTTATGAACTGGGTGTACTGCATCTTTTCAAGATTTACAATGTGATCATGAAGGCTGTAAGGAAGGTCCCGACACCCATAAAATTTCATTGTTAATAAAAAATTCTTTTATTTACCTCAGACTGGAAACAAGATGACAATTTTTTTTCATGAAATTTCATGACCACTACGTTCTTCTTTAGGGCTTTCATAATCATGTACTGAAGTTTAAAATGATTCAGTGCATTTGAAGAAAAGTTTCATAAATATTTTTACGTTTTATATACATTGAATGGCAATTTCATATCACCTTAAGGGTATGTGGAAGTGGCACTCGAATGTCAATCGTTGATGAAACTTTTTTATGAACTGGGTGTACTGCATCTTTTCAAGTTTTACAATGTGATCATGAAGGCTGTAAGGAAGGTCCTCATGAAATTTCATGTTTTATACAAAATTTTGAAAATATCCATAAATAAATTGTTATAAAATTGAAATTTCATGAGTTTTAAGACCTTCCTTATACCATCTATATTCTAGATTTCTCTCTATTCTACATTCTGGAGTTTGAATCGATTCGGTACACCCAGTTTGAAGAAAAGTTTCGTGATCGAGAACTCTTTAACGTCATCTTAAGATGATGTTAATTAACACGTGGTTATAGAGGCCCTAAGGAAGAACGCAATGCTCGTGAAATTTCATTTTCCAACAAAAAAAAATGTTTTTATTTAGCCCAGACTGGAACCAAAATTTCATTTTTCAACAAAGAATTTTTTTACTTACCCCAGACTAGAACCAAAATCACACTTTTTGGTAAAAAATGAAATTTTACGGGCATCGCGTTTTCTCTTAGGGCCTCCATAATCACGTGTTAAAGTTTCAGATGATTCGGTTCGTTCAGTTTGGAGAAAAGTTTCATGAACTCTTCGAAGCCGCTTTCATATCGCCTTAAGGTGATGTGTAAGTAGTGCCTCAAACTTTGCAATATAAATATGGAGGGTATAAGGAAGATCCTGAAACCCATGAAATTTCAATTTTAAGATAATTTCTTTATAGCCATGTTCAACAGTTTTAATAACAAATGAAATTTACCGAGTTTCAGGACCTCCCTTAGGGTCTCGTTATTCATCTGGTAAAATTTAAAACAAATTGGTACACCCAAATCAAAGAAAAGTGTCATGAACAATTGACTCCTAAAGTGCCACTTTCGCACCACCTTAAGGTGGGCGGGAACTTATTCCTTAGTCTAATATACAGCGATGCGATGAAAATGTTGCGGTTTTGGGAACGTTCCATGTATCTCCGCGTACGGTACGATATCAGCTGCCAAGAGACACACACACACGCAAAATAAATGTGTGGCACGTGCGGTATGATTACATTTTAAGCGTTTAATGAGAATATATGCCGTTGGGTGTCGCCACCCGTCAGGGCTCGGCGTGGAACCTAGAACAAGGGCAAAGAATTCAGAAGTCCAATTCAGATCCTATGTTAGCGTTTGAAGCTCTATAAGTTGACTAACAAACCGGAAGTTGAGTAAAAGAGAGATCGCATGTGTTAGTCAACGGTATCTCACATACGGGAGGAAGAGAGACACATATAGAAAGGCGATTATTGTGTGTAAGATAAAGAAAGAATGCAATTCGCTATGTATCGCCATAAGATTGAGAGAGATGGAGAGATGATTACAGCGCCGCCATCTGTTGGCTAACAAACCGAAAGTGGGGGTAAGAGAGAGATCGCATGTGTTAGTCAACGGTATCTCGCATACGAGAGGAAGAGAGACGCATATAGAAAGGCGCTTATTGTGTGTAAGATAAAGAAAGAATGCAATTCGCTATGTGTCGCCATAAGATTGAGAAAGATGGAGAGATGATTACAGCGCCGCCATCTGTTAGTTAACGTACTATGACTAACAAAACGACAGTGGGGGTAAAAGAGAGATCGCATATGTTAGTCAACGATATCTCACATACAGGAGGAAGAGAGACGCATATAGAAAGGCGATTACTGTGTGTAAGATAAAGAAAGAATGCAATTCGCTATGTATCGCCATAAGATTGAGAGAGATGGAGAGATGATTACAGCGCCGCCATCTGTTGGCTAACAAATCGAAAGTGGGGTAAAACAGAAATTGTATGTGTTAGTCAACGAAATCTCACATACGGGAGGAAGAGAGACGCATATAGAAAGGCGATTATTATGTGTAAGATAAAGAAAGAATGCAATTCGCTATGTGTCGCCATAAGATTGAGAGAGATAGAGAGATGATTACAGTGCCGCCATCTGTTAGTTGACGTACTATGACTAACAAAACGACAGTGGGGGTAAAAGAGAGATCGCATATGCTAGTCAACGATATCTCACATACAGGAGGAAGAGAGACGCATATAGAAAGGCGATTACTGTGTGTAAGATAAAGAAAGAATGCAATTCACTATCTATCACCATAAGATTAAAATATCTCACATACCGGAGGAGGAGAGACGCATATAGAAAGGCGATTACTGTGTGTAAGACAAAGAAAGAATGCAATTCGCTATGTGTCGCCATAAGATTGAGAGAGATAGAGAGATGATTACAGTGCCGCCATCTGTTAGTTGACGTACTGTGGCTAACAAACCAGAAGCAGAGGTAAAACTGAGATCGCATGTGTTAGTCAACAATATCTCACGTATGGGAGGAAGAGAGACGCATATAGAAAGGCGATTACTGTGTGTAAGATAAAGAAAGAATGCAATTCGCTATGTATCGCCATGCGATTAAGAGAGATAGAGAGATGATTACAGCGCCGCCATCTGTTGGCTAACAAATCGAAAGTGGGGTAAAACAGAAATTGTATGTGTTATTCAACGAAATCTCACATACGAGAGGAAGAGAGACGCATATAGAAAGGCGATTATTGTGTGTAAGATAAAGAAAGAATGCAATTCACTATCTATCACCATAAGATTAAAATATCTCACATACCGGAGGAGGAGAGACGCATATAGAAATGCGATTATTGTTGGGAAGACAAAGAAAGAATGCAATTTGCTATGTATCGCCATAAGATTGAGAGAGATGGAGAGATGATTACAGCGCCGCCATCTGTTGGCTAACGTACTATTTATCTAGCATCGACCGTCCGTATTCTTCTGGGCTTCTATGGAGACTTCTGAATTCTTTGACAAAGGCAAGGGAAAGAAAAAATTGATAGCTCGGAAAGATATATTTAAAGGCCTTAAGGTGATATGAAAGATATATACGCACCAAAAAGTCAATATGTTTATGAAACTTTTCTACAAACTGAGTGCACCGAATTATCTGAAACATTAACACGTGATTATGGAGGTCCTAAAGAAGAACTCGCTGCTCGTGAAATTTCATTTTTCGAAAATAATTTTGCATTTATCTCCAAGAAGAACCAAAAAAAGATTTTTTTTTTCGAAAAATGAAATTTCACGGGCAACACGTTCTTCCTTGGAGCCTCCATTATCACGTGTTAAAGTTTCAGATAATTCGGTGCATCCAGTTTGGAGAAAAGTTTTATAAATATTTTGACTTTTTGGTACATTTTATATATCACAATGTGAGAATATTTATAACTTTTCTTCAAACCAGGTGCACCGAATTATGTTAAACTTCAGCACGCGATTGTGAAGGCCCTAAGGAAGAGCACAATGCTCCTGAAATTTCATTTTTCACAAAAATATGTAATCTTGGTTCTAGTCTAGGCTAAAAAGAATTTTTTTTTCAAAAAATGAAATTTCACGAGCATCGCGTTCTTTCTTAGGACCTACATAATCACGTGCTCAAGTTTCAAATGAATCGGTGCACCCAATTTGGAGAAAAGTGGTATATATTTTTTTTAACAGCTTGATATCTAGAATGACCCTTTCTTATCGCCTTAATGTGACATCAAACGGTCATTCTATCTATATGAAACATCAACACGTGATTATGAAGGCCCTAAGGTAGAACACAATGCTCCAATAATTTCATATTTCACAAAAATATGTAATCTTGGTTCTAGTCTAGGCTAAAAACAATTTTATTTTTCAAAAAATTAAATTTCACGAGCATCGCGTTCTTTCTTAGGACCTCCATAATCACGCGCTAAAGTTTCAAATGAATCGGTGCACCCAATTTGGAGAAAAGTGATATATATTTTTTTTTAACAGCTTGATATATAGAATGACCCTTTCTTATCGCCTTAAACTATTGGGAACCAACCAATGCTCGACCGCAAAAAATCTCCGAATGCTCGTGAAGAGACTATTTTTTTTTCTCCTTCCTTGGGCCAATTTTCTTGTAGGGATGCGTAGTGAGGGGAATCGAGTAATATGGACGACGATTAATCAATTAATCGATTATTAATGAGGACGAATCTGTCGGATGATTTATATTGCGGGCCTTAATATGTACCTGAGTCGCTATGAGGAGGAGACCTTTTCAAGGCGCGACGTCCACCCACGCGATACGATAGAATTCCACGCCCGCTGTGTCAAGTCGTCTCTCGTTCGCCTTAAGGGGATGTGAAAACGGCGTCGAAGAGGTTTTGTTTATACAACTTTTCTTCCAACTCGGTTTACCGAATAGTTTGAAACTTTACAACGTGAACAGGTAGACTATAAGGAAGGTCTGAAAACTCATGAAATTTCAATCTTTCAAGAATTTGTTTATAGAGATTTTCAAAGTGACGTCAAAGACGTCTCGTTTATGAAACTTTCCATCGAACTGAGTGTATCGAATCGTATTAAGCTTGAAAATATGAACATGGATACTGTAAGGAAGGTCCTGGAACTTATGAAATTTCAATCTTTCAAGAATTTCTTTATAGAGGTTTTCAAAGTGACGTCATGGAGGTATCCTTTATGAAACTTTCCATCGAACTGTGTGTATCGAATCGTATCAAACTTGAAAATATGAACATGGATGCTATAAGGAAGGTCCTGACACTCATGAAATTTCAATCGTTCAAGAATTTCTTTATAGAGATTTTCAAAATGACGTCAGACGTCTCATTTATGAAACTTTCCATCGAACTGAGTGTATCGGATCGTATAAAGCTTGAAAATATGAACATGGATACTATAAGGAAGGTCCTGACACTCATGAAATTTCAATGTTTCAAGAATTTGTTTATAGAGATTTTCAAAATGACGTCAGACGTCTAGTTTATGAAACTTTCCATCGAACTGTGTGTATCGAATCGTATCAAGCTTGAAAATATGAACATGGATGCTATAAGGAAGGTCCTGGCACTTATGAAATTTCAATCTTTGAAGAATTTGTTTATAGAGATTGTCAAAGTGACGTTATAGAGGCCTCCTTTATGAAACTTTCCATCGAACTGTGTGTATCGAATCGTATCAAACTTGAAAATATGAACATGATACTATAAGGAAGGTCCTGACACTTATGAAATTTCAATCTTTCAAGAATTTGTTTATAGAGATTTTCAAAGTGACGTCAGACGTCTCATTTATGAAACTTTCCATCGAACTGAGTGTATCGGATCGTATCAAGCTTGAAAATATGAACATGATACTATAAGGAAGGTCCTGACACTTATGAAATTTCAATCTTTCAACAATTTGTTTCTAGAGATTTTCAAAGTGACGTCATGGAGGTCTCGTTTATGAAATTTTCCATCGAACTGAGTGTATCGAATCGTATCAAACTTGAAAATATGAACATGGATACTATAAGGAAGGTCCTGACACTTATGAAATTTCAATCTTTCAAGAATTTGTTTCTAGAGATTTTCAAAGTGACGTCATGGAGGTCTCGTTTATGAAATTTTCCATCGAACTGAGTGTATCGAATCGTATCAAGCACGAAAATATGAACATGGACGCTATAAGGAAGGTCCTGGCACTTATGAAATTTCATTTTTCATTAAAAATCTTAAAAATACCTATAAAGAAATTTTTACAAAATTGAAATTTCATGACATGCCGGACCTTCCTTATACCCTTCGCATTTATACTGTAAAGTTTGCATCAATTCGGTACACCCATTTTGGAGATAAGTGTCATGAACGAAAACTGTGACGCCGTTTTCACAGCACCTTAACAGGTAGAAAGAAATATGGAGATCCCCGGAGCCACGAACTGTCGCGTTTCTAGATTGTAATGCCTCGCAAATGACGATCGGCGATATCTTGTACTTCCACCAGCTGTGGCCCGAATGCGAAACGCGAATCGTGAAATAATGAGATTGTTGATGTTTTTTCCTGTGATTCTTAATCCTTTTTTTTTTAACCGACCTGAAAAAAATAGGTTTTCATTTCTCGCCATATGTATGTACATTGTTCACTGATCTATGTACTAATTGGATAGCTGCAGAGATGAGCGATGTTTCCCGCCATTGTTTGAAAAGGAGACACGGCCCCGTGGCGCCCCCTACGCCCGTTACCCCTCTGCAAAAATTGAAACTACTTTCAAAGGTGGGAAATCTTCGTGGTCGGTAAAACAGGATATCCGTTGTGCCGCGTCGTAATTTCAATCGTCCACGCATAACAACTTTATTTGTCATTCGTAGTCTTCTTTCCCAACCTACGTTGACCCTGAAATTGAAAACGATGTTTCCCACCATTATTTAAAAGGGAACGATCCCGTGGCGCCCCCTACGCCCGTTACCCCTCTGCAAAAATTGAAACTACTTTCAAAGATGGTAAATCTTCGTGGTCGGTAAAACAGGATATCCGTTGTGCCGCGTCGTAATCTCAATCGTCCACGCATAACAACGTTATTTGGCATTCGTAGTCTTCTTTCCCTACCTATATTGACCCTGATACTAAAAACGATGATGTTCCCCGCCATTGTTTGAAAGGGAGGGACAGCCCCCTGGCGCCCTCTATGCCCGTTACCCCTCTACAAAAATTGAAACTACTTTCAAAGGTGGGAAATCTTCGTGGTCGGTAAAACAGGGTATACGTGGGTACCGCGTTGTAATCTTCTTTCCCAACCTACATTGACCCTGATACTAAAAACGATGATGTTTGGGGTCTTTTATTGCTGTTACTTGTCCTTACAAATCGAGGTCTGGTCGAAATTTGTCTATCTTTTCAAAGTTGAACAGTTGCTGTTACTTACCGCCCTACTAAATCGGTCATCTTTGACTTCGGTGAGGTCCCTAATCAGTACGGAGATAGTGCAGACGTTTGCAAAAGACGCTTTCGAATTGATGGCACAAACGTCTAGGTACTTGTCAAAGGGTCGTTATCAGGTATCTATAAAACTGTTCCCAATCATTTGTGATAAGGAGAACGGGAGGCAGTACTTGGCATTCATAGTCTTCTTTCCCAACCTATATTGACCCTGATACTAAAAACAATGATGTTTCCCGCCATTATTTCAAAGGGAGGCACGGCCCCCTGGCGCCCTCTATGCCCGTTACCCCTCTACAAAAATTGAAACTACTTTCAAAGGTGGGAAATCTTCGTGGTCGGTAAAACAGGGTATACGTGGGTACCGCGTTGTAATCTTCTTTCCCAACCTACATTGACCCTGATACTAAAAACGATGATGTTTGGGGTCTTTTATTGCTGTTACTTGTCCTTACAAATCGAGGTCTGGTCGAAATTTGTCTATCTTTTCAAAGTTGAACAGTTGCTGTTGCTTACCGCCCTACTAAATCGGTCATCTTTGACTTTCATGAGGTCCCTAATCAGTACGGAGATAGTGCAGACGTTTGCAAAAGACGCTTTTGAATAGATGGCACAAACGTTCAGGTACTCGTCAAAGGGTCGTTATCAGGTATCTATAAAAGTGTTCCCAATCATTTGCGATAAGAAGAACCCTCATTCGGACCTGATCAGGACGTGGGAATCGATTCTCTAATTGAGCCGTTTATTTTGAAAGTGGCCTAAGTTCATTTGTCAATTATTTTCGGTTGCCCGTAGTTACACGTACAACTTGAAGTTATCTATCAATAAAGCATTTGAGGTTAATTATATTCCGAGTAAATACGATAATTTTAGACACAAGTATTCAGAGTTAGTTCAATAATGAAAACCATCATTTTGAAAGTGGCCTAAGTCCAAGCTATATGTACGTTCTAAATTTGGGTATTCACAATTTTCATAACGATAATGTTCACATGTACGTTTCGGATGAAACTATTGCATCAAGAGGTGCTCAAGAAATAGCTTCATGCATCCTAAAACATGTTAAAAGTTTAAGAAGTGAAAGACACATTATAGCTTACAGTGACATGTGTGCAGGACAAAATAGAAACATTAAAGTAGCTTTAATGAGGCTAAAAATTCTCCAAACTGTTGAATCTAATGTGGAAATCATNCAATGCGATGACACAAATTTCTTTCCGTAAGAACACGAGGAATCCATATGTCGAGCTTTGAGATTAAACCTAGGCGTTTCAAATGATCACGAACGCTCGAATTCGATAAATTTAATCTCTCAGCGATTTCCCGAGTTGTTATTCCCCGGTTTGCATCAATTAATGCCTTTATCGTGTTTTCATCAGCTTTAAGTGGCCTTCCAGAACGTGGGGCATCTTCGATATCAAAATTGCCGGATCGAAATTTTGCAAACCAATTTTGACCCTGGCGTTCCGTCGATACATCTTCTCCATACACGTCGGATAATTTTTTTCTCGCTTGAACAGCATTTTTACCTTTTCGATAGTAAAAAAGTAAAATATGCCGAAAATGCCGCTTTTCACTTTCCATATTTGAAAGGGTACCAACCAAAAACCACTGCGTAGAATCAATCAAACTTTTTCACAAGCAAGCCTTGCTAGGGGTCAGCTGTCAAAATATATAATGATTATGCGGCTTAAGTGTGAAGTTGGCCGTGAAAAAAAAAAATTAAGTCCTCTGTTGGGAAACAACGAAATTACTTTCCGAACAACCCAATATAAGACATCAATGAATGAGAATGAAAATTTTTAAGTCCTGGATTTATACCACGTCGGGGTAGACCAAGAAAGTTCGAAAATATTGTATTGACGCCACTTTATAAAAATATAAGACAAATTACAACAGCGAAATTCAAGTACATAATGGACCTACTACGATATATACCACCGGAACGTCGTGACTTCTTCAAATCCCTTTCACATACACAAAATGTAGATGAGCAGTAAATTGTTTTGTAACTTATGTAGTTAAAAAATGTTCCGAATTGCATAAATATTGTTTTTCAAGTGTTGTAAAGATATATAAAATAAATTGAGTATTGTTTTTTTCAATTTGAAGCATTTTAAATTATGTCGAATGGACTTGGCCTCTTTCAAAGTTTGTAACGAATCTGGTTGTTAATTTTGAAAGTGACTTAACTCCATTCTTGGTAAGAAAACGCATATTATTCCCTTAATAATTGCTATTATTTTAATAGGAACTGTAAATTTATCTCCTTTAGATACACTTAAGCGGTATGACTCATTGGCATCCTGTACGTATATTTTTAATTGCATTGAAACGCAAACTCTTAAATATCTCAATTTAAGTATAAATGGACTTAGGCCACTTTGTAAATAAACGGCTCAATTGATACAATCAACATTCATATGTAAAATCGACAGTCGTATTCGACTTCCAAATGGTGACAAATGACGCGACTTCGCAACAGTATTCAATTCTTTTCATGCGAATGTAGAAGAGAGGACTCCGGAAAGGCTGCTACACGCAGACAGCCGAACACAGCCTTACCGACGTTCTCCTCGATGCGATCCGTTGGAGAACGCAGCTGATTGGCTGTTCTTCAATTAGTTATTACAGCAAAACTATGCACTGTAGGAAAAAATGGTACAGGACTTTTTGACTTCTTTTTCAACAATGATTGCGCTGTATGAACCGTGTCCACCGTGAACACATACGAGGAAAGATGAGGCAAAACAAATGCCACGTCCTCTTCGATGTGTTCCGTTGAAGAACGCAGCTGATTGGCTGTGCTTCAATTAGTAATTACAGCAAAACTATGCACTGTAGGAAGAAATGGTACAGGACTTTTTGACTTCTTTTTCAACAATGATTGCGCTGTATGAACCGTGTCCACCATGAACACATACGAGGAAAGATGAGGCAGAACAAATGCGACGTCCTCTTCGATGCGTTCCGTTGGGGGACGCAGTTGATTGGCTGTGCTTCAATTAATAATTACAGCAAAACTATGCACTGTAGGAAGAAATAGTACAGGACTTTTTGACTTCTCTTTCAACAGTGATTGCGCTGTATGAACCGTGTCCACCATGAACGCGTACGAGGAAAGATTAGGCAGAACAAATGCCTCGTCCTCTTCGATGCGTTCCGTTGGAGAACGCAGCTGATTAGCTGTGCTTCAATTAATAATTACAGGAAAACTATACACTGTAGGAAAAAATGGTACAGGACTTTTTGACTTCTTTTTCAACAACGATTGCGCTGTATGAACCGTGTCCACCATTTCTGAATACGAACGTGTGCAATGAAAGATGCAGAACAAATGCCACGTCCTCTTCGATGCGTTCCGTTGGGGGACGCAGTTGATTGGCTGTGCTTCAATTAGTAATTACAGCAAAACTATGCACTGTAGGAAGAAATAGTACAGGACTTTTTGACTTCTCTTTCAACAATGATTGCGCTGTATGAACCGTGTCCACCGTGAACACGTACGAGGAAAGATGAGGCAGAACAAATGCCACGTTCTCTTCGATGCGTTCCGTTGGAGAACGCAGCTGATTAGCTGTGCTTCAATTAATAATTACAGGAAAACTATACACTGCAGGAAAAAGTGGTACCGGACTTTTCGATTCCTTTTTCAACAAGGAATGCGCTGTATGAACCGTGTCCACCATGAACGCATACGAGGAAAGATGAGGCAGAACAAATGCCTCGTACTCAGATGTGTACACGGCAGCAAACAAAACCGTTTGAGGCAATGAATATCTTGAAGATTGGCATTCGAATAGGACTGATTGTCAACCCTAGTATGTTCGTTTTGCCTGAATGTGTAAGTGCTCAGATGTATATCCATCTAATGGCATTCGAACAGCTTCGAATGGCGTGTCAAACAATCCGAGGCAGTTTGTCGCATTTCAATTGTTTGGCCACCCTCGTATGTATATCTTGCCTCGTACGCGTTGATGATCGGATGTGAACCCGACTCATGAACTCCACAATCCGATTTGACCGATGGCATCTACATTGCGGGACAAAAAACTAGGGACGCTCTCTTTCTCTCCTCTGATTTGCAAAACAACTGCTCAGCGCAATATGCTGTGAAACCATCCAGCAGTAAAAATGATGGGATAGTCCCTTGTTCGTCTTCTTTTATCCTCGCCAGGGTGATAAGAATATCAAGGGAGTGATTAGGGATTTGATATCCGTATATCCTACGTTCAAGGCATGGATGGGGTTCGAGGACGAGCGATAAAGACCCAATGGCGGAAATCAAACTACCGTAAAAGAGAAGCACTACCCGAGAGCGTAAACTACCGTGTACAGAGCGATTCAAGATCTATTTTTTAAGATATGCGAACGTATATTTTTCTACTAAGGCAGGTCTTTGCGAGAGACGTTCTCTTGTGCGTGTACATATGGAGCTAGGACGAAAAAGACCAAGCGAGGAGGCGAATTGGATGCGAGACGGCGGAGAAACCGCTCGAGGAAGGTGTCCGCTGTACAACAAACTTCGGAGTGCACTTTGAACGCCTTCTGCGTGGGTGTAGCAGACCAAGGAGCACGCATTAGGGCCCGTACAGACCTGATTCCAACAAACAATCGGTACCAGGCCAAAATCCATCAGTGGATACACCGGGTCCCATAAAACCACCAAAGTTAACGGCGTTCACCACCAAGTGGGGACAAGTGAGACTGTCGCGAACAAAACAGCTTAAGTTTATTGTGATATTAACTGGACGACTGACTTATTGAATTTTGTCAGCCTTCACGCGTGAATAACGATAACTGATTCAGAGATGATGGTGAAGGCTGACGAGAGACGTGTTAAATTATCGAGACACGGAGACTGACTGGTTTACAGAAAAAATACCGAATTCCTCCATTAGGTCGCATTACATTTTTTGAGGAGGTGGTAGCACATTTCTTGCATAACGATTGGCTGACTGATTTTGAGAAGGGCGGTTAACGGCGTTCACCACCAAGTGGGGACGATGACTTCCACCGCTAGATGGCATTGGCATCGAATTCGGTGGGAGGTAACCAAAACGTACTTTCTCGCTCGGATGAGGGAGACGCGACGCATAATGGGCAGTGTTTAGCAACGGGCGAAAAATGTGTGCGTATTTTGCACGTATACAACTCACACAACGGCTAGACGCCTCTGGACAAGGCGCCGAAACGTGGGTGACCCTCGGCCGCACGCACACGCAAGTTGGACGCTCCGCCTAGAGTCGGCAACGGTTGCTAAGGAATGCCCAAATTCCTCGCGGGAAACTTGAAAATCCTGAAAAAGGTGCTCCACGGGGACAACGATTTTGAGCGTATTTCTCAACCGATCGAGCTCAACGAGTGCTCGTTTTAAAGATAAAATGTTGACGTGTGTTTATATGGGAGCGATTTTCGATCGAGCACCTCCTTCCTAGGTAAAAGGGCATTGAAATTATGTCGTTGCACTTTTTTATATGATAATGACCACTTATCGAAAATCGCTCCCATATAAACACAGGTCAATGTTTCATCTTCGATATGAGCACTCGTTAAGCTCGATCGGGTTAGAAATACGTTCGGAATCGTTGTCCCCGTGAAGCCCTGCAAAATCGCTAGAGTGGTGAGCGCCCTTAAGCGACTTTGGGCGCGGTTCCTTGGATGAGGGATCATCAAGGAGGGGCATCGCGTAGCGTTGGCGAAAAACAATGGTACTTGGTCCTTGGTAGGAAGGGCCGAAATCCAAACAAACAGCAGGAACAAATTCATTACAGATAGAGGTATAATGCTTCAATACGAATGCCAACGCTGCTCCTGGCATTGATAATAATTTGGAGACGTATGCGACAATCGTCGTCGTCGACACGCCATCCTGAGTAGAAATATTAAGGTTTCCGATCAGGCTTGGGTCATGCCAAATTTAAATGATCATGCCAAATTTAGGTGATCATGACATATTTAGAAGGTGATTATGCAAAATTTAGGAAGTGATCATCTAAATTTAGGCGCTGATCATGACAAATTTAAGAGGTGATCATGCCAAATTTAGGAGNATGCTAAATTTAGAAAGTGATCATACCAAATTTAGGCGCCGATCTCGTCAAATTTTAGAGCTGGTCATACTAAATTTTGGAGCTGGTCATACCAAATTTTGGAGTTGATCATGCCAAACTTAGGAGGTGATCATGTCAAATTTAGGCACTGATTGTGTCGAATTAAGGAGGTGATCATGTCAGATTTAGAAAGTGATTATCTCAAATTTAGGCGCTGACACGTCAAATTTAGGAGCTGATCATTCCAAATTAAGGCGCTGATCGCGTCAAATTTAGGAACTGATCACGTCAAATATAGGAGCTGATCATGCCAATTTAGAAAGTGATCATACCAAATTTAGGTGCCGATATTAGACCAAACTGTCCGAAACTTTGACACATCACTCCTGATCATCTAAGAATTATCCTGACACATTCAAAATTTGGATTTTTGGAAAAAATTTTTTAACTGAACCCAGACCAGAACCAAAATGGCGTCGAAGCCCTCATATTTCCATCAATATACAATTATCGAGGGCTCCGATATGAGAATCGAAAGGGTCAGGACAATTTTACGACAATTTAGAACACTCTGGTAATCGATAAACTCGCATTTGAACAAGATAAAGGCAAAAAAAGTGTCGTATGCGCTTCTATGCTAAAACAATGGGAATACGAGGTCTCGGAGTGAAAATTTAATTGACCTGGAAATCACAGATGGCGGAGCGGGTCCCTTTGCAGTCAATTAGGTCCCCAGAAAGCACGAATCCAGAGGATTTCTGGAGTTTTACTTCGATTTCTTTATAACTATTGTACGAAAACGACAGGTGGAGTATGCCATTTGGTACAATACCCAATATAATTCGATACAGCTGTCAATATAACGAACATCGGCAACGTAGGCATTTATAAAAATCTTCTTGATCGACGTCGATCAAGTTCCTCGACGTGTTTCACATCACCTTAAAAGTCCCTTTACCCGCATTTAGGGAAACGTCACTCACTTTAATCCTAATAGCGCTGAAAAAGAAACTTAAAAGGGGGCATGAAGAGGTATTGCTGCTAAAATACATCTTTTATGCCTCCTTTTAAGGATTTTCTATAGAAGGCTGTCAATATAAAAACGAACTTCGGCAACGTAGGCATTTGGAAAAATCTTCTTTATCGACGCCGATCAAGTTCCTCGACGTGTTTCACATCACCCTAAAAGTCCCTTTACCCACATTTCGGGAAACGTCACTCACTTTAATCCTAATAGCGCTGAAAAAGAAACTAAACCCTCTATGGGCCCGTGTAACTTTCAGGTCACATTTTAAGTGAACATTTTTTTTTTCATTTGCATATATAGTTTCCTAATTGCTGATTTTTCGTTCCCCCAATTTTTTTTTATTTAATGAAAAATTCGGCCCATCGAGGGTTAAAAGGGGGCACGAAGAGGTATTGCTGCTAAAAAACGTCTTTTACGGCTCCTTTTAAGGATTTTCTATAAAAGGCTGTCAATATAAAAACGAACGTCGGCAACGTAGGCATTTATAAAAATCTTCTTGATCGACGTCGATCAAGTTCCTCGACGTGTTTCACATCACCTTAAAAGTCCCTTTACCCACATTTCGGGAAACGTCACTCACTTTAATCCTAAAAGCGCTGAAAAAGAAACTTAAAAGGGGGTATGAAGAGGTATTGCTGCTAAAATACGTCTTTTATGGCTCCTCTTAAGGATTCTCTATAAAAGTGGTTTAACGGCGAGACACGAGGAGGACGCTTTTATCGGTGCTCTAAAATACGGCTCTTAACCCTAAAAGTGAGATGTAAGGACCTTAGTCTGTAGGGGTTCTTGTGTAATGCGTGCTTCTCGGTCGGACTGCACCAGGCGATTCGACGAACGAATAAAAAACGTCTGTGATACAAGAGCGAGACGAGATGAGGAGGTCGTAGGGAGTCGATGACATCGCTGTACATTGTTAGAGAATCTGCCGTAGCGAGCGCCACCAGTCGCGGGTGATCCGAGTCCATGTCGGTCTTCTTTCCGTGATCTACCTGTATTCGTGACGAAACATTCCAGCGACTCTACGGAGTATTCAGGATAAGAATTCAGAAGTCCGATAGAAGCCCAGATCCTATGTTAGCGCTTGATGCTGTAAAATTTGGCTAACAAACTAGAAGTGGGGGTAAAAGAGAGATCGCATGTGTTAGTCAACGATATCTCACATACGGGAGGAAGAGAGACGCATATAGAAAGCCGAGTATTGTGTGTAAGACAAAGAAAGAATGCAAATTATCTATATATCGCCGTAAGATTAAGAGAGACGGAGAGATGATTACAGCGCCGCCATCTGTTGGCTGACGTACTATGGCTAACAAATCGGAAGTGGGGTAAAAGAGAGATCGCATGTGTTAGTCAACGATATCTCACATACGGGAGGAAGAGAGACGCATATAGAAAGCCGAGTATTGTGTGTAAGATAAAGAAAGAATGCAAATTCGCTATATATCGCCGTAAGATTAAGAGAGATGGAGAGATGATTACAGCGCCGCCATCTGTTGGCTAACGTACTATTTATCGAGCATCGAACGTCCGTATCCTTCTGGGCTTCTATGGAGACTTCGGAATTCTTTGATTCAGGCTAAGACCGCGTCCGAATTCGCTTTAAGGCGGTGCGAAACTGGCATTCTAGAGGTCAGACTTTTATGAAACTTTTCTCTGAAACGAATCTACCGAATCGTTTCAAATTTGACAACATGAATATGGAGGCTATGAGGAAGGTTTCGACAGCTATGAAATAATAATTTTGTCAAAATTTGTTTATATTGTCAACATTTTTTGTAAAAAATGAAATTTCATGAGTGTCGGGACCTTTCTTATAGCCTCCACATTCACATTGTAAACTTTGAAACGATTCCACACACACTGTTCAGCGAAAGTTTCATAAACGAGACCTTTGTGTCGGAAGATATTACTGGGTTAGTCGTTTATGAAACTCTTCTTCGAACTGGGTGTACCGAATCGTTTCAAATTTGACAACATAAATATGGAGGGTATAAGGAAGATCCTGACACTCATGAAACTTCATTTTTTATAACAAATTTTCAGAATATCTATGAACAAATTTTGGAAAAATTTCAAGTTTATGACTTTCAGGACCTTCCTTATAGGTTTCGACACCAATGAAATAAAAATGTTGTCAAAATTTGTTTATATTGTCAACATTTTTTGTAAAAAATGAAATTTCATGAGTGTCGGGACCTTTCTTATAGCCTCCGCATTCACATTGTAAACTTTGAAACGATTCCACACACTCTGTTCAGAGAAAAGTTTCATAAACGAGACTTTATATCACCAGCTATTAAGGGGTTAGTCGTTTATGAAACTTTTCTCTGAACAGAGTGTGTCGAATCGTGTCAAAGTTTACAATGTGAATGTGGAGGCTATATGAAAGGTCCCGACACTAATGAAATTTCATGTTTCATAATAATTAAAAAAATGCCTATAAACAAATTTTAAAAAATGCAATTTCATAGGGATCAGAACCTTCCTTGTAGCCTCTATATTCACGATGAAAACTGAAACGGTTCGACACACTATTCAGAGAAAAGTTTCATAAACAAGACCTCCATGTCGCCTCTTTCACATAACCTTAAAACGTAGTATACATAACCTATTACATTACATCCTTGATACTTGGGATTCTAACAGTTCTTACTATACATACTACGCGCATGCGCATAAGAGGGTCGGCAATTGCGCGCGGATTTCAAATGAAATTTTATTACAGTTCGAATGGTACTCGTTATATCTATGTCGGCGTCGAATACTATAACTTGTAATTTCAAGGAGAGCCTAGTTATTTCATGTTAACAATGGCAGGTGTTGTATTAAGCTATTAGGTACGCCTCTCGACTAATTTTTCCAATTATTGTAGAAAATGTTCGGTGTTAACCTCAAAAATATCGGTTTCCTGGTTATACAATATTTGTCGAAGTCAGTCAAGTGCTATTGTGTGGCTGTTATCATATTGCACCGATAATGCACTCGAAAAAGCGATTAAGATAATTATATGTAGAAATAAATGATCGTTAATATTTTCGAAATTGACAAAATCTAGATGGTGCCAAGAAATTCGAACGAATAAACGGAATTCCATTATGGCGGGAAGTAAATAAGTGACGTCATCGAAGCTTCTTTTCCTACTATTTTCGGCGCATGCGCAGAGGCAGCAGTGGGGAGAATTTGTACGACACTGGTACGTACTAGATGTAACATTTGACGAATTCAAACGCGACTTAAGGTGGTATGAAAGTGTGACATGTATGTAAGAAAAAGTCAAAATATTTATGACAATTTTCTACAATCTGGGTGCACAGAATTATCTGAAACTTTAACCCGTGATTATGGAGGCCCTAAGGAATAACGCGCTGCTCGTGAAATTTCTTTTTTCGAGAAACATTTTCTATTTATCTCGGACAAGAACCAAAAAAGGTATTTTTTTCAAAAAATAAAATTTCAAGGGCAGCGCGTTCTTCCTCAAAGCCTCCATAGTCACGTGTTAAAGTTTTAGATAATTTGGTGCACCCAGTTTGGAGAAAGATTTTATAAATATTTTCACTCCTTGGTACGTATTGTAACGTGTCCAAATTCCAAGTGCGCGAAACTGTACCGTGGCCATTATTTTGGCATACGTAGGACATGCGCAAATAGGATGACATACTCTCTCTTACTCTTACTCTTGGATATCGGTCCTGTAACGTTCAAGAACGATTTCCTCTCTTGTACGTCATCCGTGGCGCGGTACAGTTGGATTTCCTTTGCAACTTTCAAACGTGATAAAACTAACATTAGTAGAATACTCAAGATAATTCGACATAGGTGTCAATATAAAAACCAACGTCGGTAACGTAGGCATTTAGAAGAATCTTTTTTACCGACATCGATCAAGTTCCTCGACGTGTTTCATTTCACCTTAATGATTAGGGATAATGAGAGGAATTCAATAAAATTTAAACGTGCATTTATTAGTAACAGATCTCGGCACCTCTCGGAGGTTCATAAATATTATCAAATACATAACAAACGCCCAATATCGTGGCTCTAATTTTTACTTATTACCAGAGATGAGCCAGGATATGTTTCACGCCATTGTCGAAAAGGAGGCACAACTCACTAGCGCCGTGGAACTGCTTTCAAAGGGCGAAATATTCTCCATCGGTAATGAAAAACCCGTCTGCAGATCTCAAATACAGCACAGTGTCTATAAAATGAAGTTATCGGCTTTTCGTTTTTAGTATCAGGATCAATGTAGGTTGGCAAATAGACTACGAATACCAAATAAAGTTGTTTAGCGTGGACGATTGTGATTACGACGCACACTCACGTATACCCTGTTTTACCGACCACGAAGGTTTCCCCCTTTGAAAGAAGTTCCAATTTTTATAGAGGGGTAAAAGGCGTAGATGGCGCTGGGGACCGTGCTTCCCTCTCAAACAATGGCGGGGAACATCATCGTTTTTAGTATGAGGGTCAATGTAGGTTGGGAAAGAAGAATACGAATGCCAAAAAAGGTGTTATGCGTGGAAGATTGAGATTACGACACGCACCCACATATACCCTGTTTTATCGACCACGAAGATTCCCCCTTTGAAAGTAGTTTCAATTTTTGCAGAGGGCGACGGACGTAGGGGGCGCCAGGGTGTCGTTCCCTTTTAAATAATGGCGGGAAACATCGTTTTCAATTTCAGGGTCAACGTAGGCTGAGAAAGAAGACTACGAACGCGAAAAAAGGTGTTATGAGTGGATGATTGAGATTACGACACGCACCTACGTATACCCTGTTTTACCGACCACGAAGGTTTCCCCCTTTCAAAGTAGTTTCAATTTTTGCAGAGGTCGACGGGCGTAGGGGGCGTCAGGGGGTCGTTCCCTTTTAAATAATGGCGGAAAACATCGTTTTCAATTTCAGGGTCAACGTAGGCTGGGAAAGAAGACTACGAATGCGAAATAAAATTGTGAGTTGTCATGAGTGGATGATTGAGATTACGACACGCACCCGCGTATACCCTGTTTTACCGACCACGAAGAGTTCCCCCTTTCAAAGTAGTTCCAATTTTTACAGAGGGGTAAAAGGCGTAGAGGGCGCTGGGGTCCGTGCCTCCATTTCAAGCAATGGCGGGAAACATCGTTTTTAGTATCAGGGTCAACATAGGCTAGGAAAGAAGACTACGAATGCCAAATAAAGTTGTTATGAGTGGAAGATTGAGATTACGACACGCACCCACATATACCCTGTTTTATCGACCATGAAGGTTTCCCCCCTTTGAAAGTACTTTCAATTTTTGCAGAGGGCGACGGGCGTAGGGAGCGCCAGGGGGTCGTTCCCTTTTAAATAATGGCGGGAAACATCGTTTTCAATTTCAGGGTCAACGTAGGCTGGGAAAGAAGACTACGGATGCGAAAAAAGGTGTTATGAGTGGATGATTGAGATTACGACACGCACCTACGTATACCCTGTTTTACCGACCACGAAGGTTTCCCCCTTTCAAAGAAGTTCCAATTTTTACAGAGGGGTAAAGGCGTAGAGGGCGCTGGGGACCGTACCACCCTTTCAAACAATATCGAGAGACATTTCCCCGCTCATCTCTGTTATTACTGTGTTCAAAGATGTCAAAGACCTGTGTTGGTCGGATGGGGTCTGCATGGACACTCGTCGGTTATGTATTCCCTCAGCCAGTACAAATAATTCGTCATTTTGGTGTACACGCCTGGGTTGCCTGCATCGCCACAACCTCTGCCCCAAGAGATGATTCCTGGAGAAGAAAGAATATCAGAAAATGTCTCCTCGGGGATGGAAAATATTCCCGGAAATCTTACCCGCCAGTTCGTAGCTGTTATATTCTCGCAGGACTTGAAGAGGTCCGCCACTGTCGCCCTGAGAACGATACAGAAAATAAATTGTTGAAATATTGTAGAGCGAATTACTAAGATGATATGAAAGGCGCTGAGAAATTTAATCTACGTCGATAAATTTAAATTTATTTACACCCATTTTGGTGATAACGCCAATTTAAACACTCAAGTGGGAACATAAGCTGGCGCGTTACCGATGTTTATATTTATAATGAAGACTTACATTCCGTGTTGAGAATTATACGAAATGAAGGGTTCCATATGTCATTTCGGTAGAATAATGATAAAAAGATCGATGCAAAATTTGAGTTCCCGTGGATTCGTGACTTTTGCTACTCTAATGAACCAATGGCGCCATCTGTGACGTTTAGCTGGAACTAAATTTTTGCTCTAAGAACACGTTTTAGCCACGGGACAAGCCAGCGTTCTCTTGTAACTGTTGTTGAATCTATTTTCCATATTTCCCCATCTGATTCTGCAATATTCCATTTCTCTAGTGTTCTAAATTATTCGAACTAGGTCCTGAAACTCTTAATTCTCGATTCTAAGCCTTCAAGAAGCGTAAAACGTCGAAAACCTGCACGGACCACGCCGTGTTGGTTCTAGACCATGATAAATAAATAATTTTTATATCAAAAATGATATTTCACGAGTTTCAAGGACCTACCTTAGAGCCTGCATATTCACGTGGCAAAATTTGTAACTAATCGATACACCCAATTCAGAGAATACTTTGGTCACGGGTCCCTTAGATTTCAGTCCTCTATAACATATTTAAAAATGAACAAAATCGGAGGGGGACACCTCAGGTACCTTCCTTGCTAGTAGTTCCAAACTTGCCGCAATTTTTCTTGAGCGCTAGATATTCAGTACTAAAAATGTCTTACAACGAGATGGTAACTGTTGCAGTCGCTGCAGGAGAAATAATGATACACAGGCTGACTCTTTCATATCACCTTAAGGTGAAGTGAAACCCGACGAGGAACTTGATCGACGTCGATAAAGAAGATCTTTCTAAATGCCTACGTTGCCGACGTTCGTTTTTATATTGACAGCTGTGTCAAATTATATTGGGTATTGTATCAAATAGCACACTCTACCTGTCCTTTTCGTACAATAATTATAAAGAAATCTAAGTAAAACTCCAGAAATCCTCTGGATTAATGCCTTCTGGGGCCCTAATTGACTGCAGAGGGACCCCCTGCGCCATCTGTGATTTCCAGGTCAATTAAATTTTCACTCCGAGACCTCGTATTCCCATCGTTTTGGCATAGAAGCGCATACAACACTTTTTTTGCCTTTATCCCGTTCAAATGCGAGTTTATCGATTACCAGAGTGTTCTAAATTGTCGTAAAATTGTCCTGACCCTTTCGATTCTCATATCAGAGCGTTTGATAATTGTATATCGATCGAAATATGAGAGCTCAAGGCCATTTTGGTTCTGGTCTGGGCTAAGTTAACAAATTTTTTAAAAAATCCAAATTTTTAATGTGTCAGGACAATTCTTAGATGATCAGGAGCGATGTGTCAAAGTTTCGGACAGTTTCGTCCAATACCCTTAAAAAAAAGTGTTGTATTCGAAATTGACGGATTTGAAGGGGGTTTCACTTCACCTTAAGGTGAGGTGAAACACGTCGAGGAACTTGATCGACGTCGATAAAGAAGAATTTTATAGATGCCTACGTTGCCAACGTTCGTTCTTATATTGACAGATGTGTCGAATTATATTGGATATTATACCAAATGGCATACTCCACCTGTCGTTTTCGTACAAGAAGTATCAAGAAATCGAAGTAAAACTCCAGAAATCCACTGGATTCATGCTTTCTGGGGCCCTAATTGACTGCAGAGAGACCCTCTGCGCCATCTGTGATGTCCAGGTCAATTAAATTTTCACTCCAAGACCTCGTATTCCCATCGTTTTGGCATAGAAGCGCATACAACACTTTTTTGCCTTTATCCCGTTCAAATGCGAGTGTATCGATTACCAGAGTGTTCTAAATTGTCGTACAATTGTCCTGACCCTTTCGATTCTCATATCAGAGCCTTCGATAATTGTATATCGATCGAAATATGAGAGCTCGACGCCATTTTGGTTCTGGTCTGGGCTGAGTTAAAAAATTCTTTTCAAAAATCCAAATTTTGAATGTGTCAGGACAATTCTTAGATGATCAGAAGTGACGTGTCAAAGTTTCGGCCAGTTTGGTCTAATACCCTTTAAAAAAAGTGTTGTATTCGAATCGACTGATTTGAAGGGGGTTTCACTTCACCTTAATGTTCTAAATATCTTTTTTTATTTACTAGTAAATGATCAGGGAAAATGTTTACTCACATTGCAAGCGTCCTTTCCTCCCTCCGGGTATCCCGCGCAGAACATGTTCTCCGTAATGTCCTGATTAGTATAATCAGTCTTAAGACATTCCTCCTTTGACATAATGGGGACGTCTACCTTTTGTAAAGGTATTAAACCTGCAGTTTCGTTTTTCTGTACTCTGCCCCATCCCAGAGCGGTTCCAACCGTTCCGGAGTAATCAACATTGTCTGAAATTTGAAAAATTTTCATTGTTTATGGCATTGCTATGTTTCTCCAAGATTGTCTCTGTTCTCATTCCGAATGCAGATTTTTCTAAAATTTACGAAATATTATCCCCAACAATATACTATTACACCAGGGGAGATCTTCCGTATTTTTTTTCCTACACTCCAAAGAAAAAGATTTTTCTAAATGCCTACGTTGCCGACGTTCGTTTTTATATTGACAGCTGTGTCGAATTATATTGGGTATTGTACCAAATGGCATACTCCACCTGTCGTTTTCGTACAAAAAATATCAAGAAATCGAAGTGAAACTCCAGAAATCCTCTGAATTCGTGCTTTCTGGGGCCCTAATTGACTGCAGAGGGACACCCTGCGCCATCTGTGATTTCCAGGTCAATTAAATTTTCACTCCGAGACCTCATATTCCCGTCGTTTTAGCATAAAAGCGCATACAACACTTTTTTTGCCTTTATCCCGTTGAAATGCGAGTTTATCGATTACCAGAGTGTTCTGAATTGTCGCAAAATTGTCCTGACCCTTTCGTTTCTCATATTAGAGCCTTCAAGAATTCGAAATCGATCGAAATATGAGAGCTTGATGTCATTCATCAATCTTAAGGTGAAGTAAAACATATTAAGAAACTCGATCGACGTCGATAAAGATTTTTCTGAATGGCTACGTTGCCGACGTTCGTTTTTATATTGACAGCTGGGTCGAATTATATTGGGTATTGTACCAAATGGCATACTCCACCTGTCGTTTTCGTGCAATAATTATAAAGAGAGAGAAGTAAAACTCAAGAAATCCTCTGGATTCTTGCTTTCTGGAGCCCTAATTGACTGCAGAGGGACCCCCTGCGCCATCTGTGATTTCCAGGTCAATTAAATTTTCACTCCGAGACCTCGTATTACCATCGTTTTAGCAAAGAAGCGCATTCAATACTTTTTTTGCCTTTATCCCGTTCAAATGTGAGTTTATCGATTACCAGAGTGTTCTAAATTGTCGTAAAATTGCCCTGACCCTTTTGATTCTCATATCAGAGCCTTTAAGAATTCGAAATCGATCGAAATATGAGAGCTTGATGTCATTCATCAATCTTAAGGTGAAGTAAAACATAATAAGGAACTTGATCGACGTCGATAAAGAAGATTTTTCTGAATGCCTACGTTGCCGACGTTCGTTTTTATATTCACAGCTGGGTCGAATTATATTGGGTATTGTACTACATGGCATACTCCATATGTCGTTTTTGTACAATAATTATAAAAAAATCCAAGTAAAACTCCAGAAATCTCATGGATTCATTGTTTTTGAGGCCCTAATTGACTGCGGAGGGACCCCCTGCGCCATCTGTGATTTCCAGGGCAATTAAATTTTCATTCCGAGACGTCATATTTCCATCGTTTTAGCATAGAAGCGCATAAGACACTTTTTTTTGCCTTTATCCCGTTCAAATGCGAGTTTATCGATTACCAGAGTGTTCTAAATTCTCGTAAAATTGTCCTGACCTTTTCTATTCTCATATCAGAGCCTTCGATAATTGTATATTGATCGAAATATGAGAGCTCGTCGCCATTTTGGTTCTGATCTGGGCTGAGTTGAAAAATTAAAAAAAAAAAATCCAAATTTTGAATGTGTCAGGACAATTCTTAGACGATCAGAGTCATAGAAGCGCATACAACACATTTGTTGCCTTTATCCCGTTCAAATGCGAGTTTATCGATTACCAGAGTGTTCTAAATTGTCGTAAAATTGTCCTGACCCTTTCAATTCTCATATCAGAGCCTTCGACAATTGTATATCGATCGAAATGTGAGAGCGCGACACCATTTTGGTTCTGGTCTGGGCTAAGTTAAAAAATTCTTTCCAAAAATCCAAATTTTGAACGTGTCAGGACAATTCTTAGATGATCAGGAGTGATGTGTCAAAGTTTCGGACAGTTTGGTCTAATACCCTTTAAAAAAATTGTTGTATACGAATCGACTGATTTGAGAGAGGTTTTACTTCACCTTAACCAGAATTTCTTTTTAGCGTAATTTGGATTTCACTCACCCGAGGACGGCAAGCAGATCAATTGCATTTCGCTGTTTAAAGCCACCGGATTTTCGAGCTCCAATAAACCAATGTCGTTGTCATATGTGTTTTTGTCGAACTTCTCGTGAGGGTGAATCGCCTTTACTGTATACAGTTTCTTCTCATAATCGGGTTTGAAAGGACTCCGGTATGCTCCAGGGGTAACCTTAAACGATGACGCTTCGACACTGAAAATAATTGAAAAATATTTTCTTAAAAATTTCTTAAGGTCTTGTGAAAGTTAACTCAAAGAGGTCTCGTTTATGAAACTTTTCTCCGAACTGTACCGAATCGTTTTAACCCATACAACGTAAATGTGAAGGCTTTAAGGGAGATCCTGAATCCCTTGAAATTTCTATTTTTTTAATATTTTTTTATAGATATTTACACCATTTTTTTATTAAAATGAAATTTTGTTGGTGTCAGGACATTTCGTATAGCCTCCATGTTCACGTTGGTAAGTTTGAAACGATTCGGCACACTCAATTCAGAGAAAAGTGTAATCAATGATAGAGCTTTAGGTTGCCACTTTCACATCCCCTTAAGAGGATATGAACAGTCAAAGAGGTTTCGTTTATGAAGTTTTTTTTTCAAACTGGGTGTACCGAATCGTTTCAAACTTTACAATGTGAATATGGAAACTATAAAGAAAATCCTCACACCCTTGAATTTTCAATTTTATTTAAATTGTGTATAGACATTTCTAAATTTTTCCATATAAAATGAAATTTCGTGGGCGTGAAGACCTTCCTTATAGTCTCCATGTTCACGTTGGAAAGTTTGAAACGATTCGGTACACTCAATTTGTAGAAAGGTGTAATTAATGATAGATCTTTCGGTTTCCACTTTCACATCCCCTTAAAGGCAATGTGAAAGTTAAGTCAAAGAGGTTTCGTTTATGAAACTTTTCTCCGAACTAGCTGCACCGAATTGTTTTAACCCACACAACGTAAATGTGAAGGCTTTAAGGAAGATTTTGAATCTCTTGAAATTTCTATTTTGTTTAAATTTGTTTATAGATATTTTCAACATTTTTTTATATAAATGAAATTTTGTCGGTGTCAGGACATTCCTTATAGCCTCCATGTTCACGTTGGTAAGTTTGAGACGATTCGGTACACTCAATTTGTAGAAAAGTGTAATTAATGATAGAGCTTTCGGTTTGCACTTTCACACTCCCTTAAGAGGATATGAACAGTCAAAGAGGTTTCGTTTATGGTTTTTTTTTTTCAAACTGGGTGTACCGAATCGTTTCAAACTTTATAATGTGAATATGGAAACTATAAAGAAAGTCCTCACACCCTTGAATTTTTATTTTTTTTTAAATTGTGTATAGACATTTCTAAATTTTTTCATAGAAATTGTCCTGCGCCTATCGTGTGTTTTTAGAGGGAAAATTTAGTTCCACCTAAACGTCACAGATGGCGACGTTGGTTCGTCAAAATATAAACAGTCATGAATTCATGGGATTTCGACAGATTTACATCGATCTTTTTAGCATTACTTTACCGAAATGGCATGTAGAATCCTTCAGTTCGCATAATTCTCAATCTAGACTGTAAAAGACATCGACATAAATATAAATGTCGGTAACTGGACGCGCCAGCTTATGTTCCCACTATAATATTCAAAACGACATTCCCACCAAAAAGGGTACAGATGAATTTCAATTTATCGACGTCGATTAAATTTCTCAGCGCCTTTCATATCCTCTTAAGAGGTGGTATATATTAAAATGTGATAAATACTTTCACCAACAATTGCAAGAGAATGCTGGCTTGTTTCGTGGCTAACGCGTCATAAAGTTACGCAGACCTTTTCTATTCTCATATCAGAGCCTTCGATAATTGTATATTGATCGAAATATGAGAGTGGGCGCCATTTTGGTTCTAGTCTGGGCTGGGGAAAATTTAGTTGCAGCTAAACATCACAGATGGCGACGTTGGTTCGTCAAAATATAAACAGTCATGAATTCATGGGATTTCGACAGTTTTACATCGATCTTGTTAGTATTACTTTACCGAAATTACATATAGAATCCTTCGGTTCGTATAATTCTCAACGTAGACTATAAAAGACTTCGACATGAATATAAATGTCGGTAATGGAACGCGCCAACTTATGTTCCCACTAGAATATTGAAAATGGTATTTTCCCCAAAAAGGGTACAGATGAATTTCACTTTATCGACGTCGATTAAGTTTCTTAGCTCCTTTCATATCCTCTTAAGAGGTGGTATATATTAAAATGTGGTAAATACTTTCACCAACAATTGCAAGAGAATGCTGGCTCGTCCTGTGGGTAACATGTTTTAGAGGAAAAATTTAGTTGCAGCTAAACATCACAGATGGCGACGTTGGTTCGTAAAAATATAAACAATCATGAATTCATGGGATTTCGACAGTTTTACATCGATCTTTTTATCATTACTTTACCGAAATGGCATGTAGAACCCTTCGGTTCGTATAATTCTCAACGTAAACTGTAAAAGACTTCAGCATTAATATAAATGTCGGTAACGAGACGCGCCAACTTATGTTCCCATTTGAGTATTCAAATTGACGTTTCCACCAAAAAGGGTATACATGAATCTTAGTTTCTCGAGCTGGATTAAATTTCATAGAGCCTTTCATATCCTCTAAAACATTACGTACTCTGTTAAACAATGGGCTGCAGTGACGACGTGTTTTGGGGTGATCAATGATCCAGGGCATTGATAGGCGCCATTTTTCCTGATAACAACCACCCATGGATATTCGTTGTCCCCTACGGATGTTCCGTTGATAATTCTTCTAACTCTGGGTCGAGTTCCACACACTAAAAAAGCAGAAATTATCTTTTACAGTCTTGTTATGGAATAACCTTTTTAGTTACTACAATTTCAATGTTTGGTTTGAATTTCGCGCCGTTCTCTAGTTTGGCGCCTCGCAGTGCGCTTCATGTTCGGCGCATTGTATTCGAGGAAAGTCTCGAACGATTCGATACATCGAACTCTGTGCCGGTCCGAGTTTGAACTTGTAACGTACTTTTATCAAGAGTCTGCAATACGCGAGTAAAGAAGTACAAAATAGTGTCTGTACTTGTTTTTAATATTCGGCTGACCCAGGGTTGGGTAAGTATAATACGTCATGTAATATACGTGGTTTTCTATGTATATATTGTAATGGTATGCAGTTTTGATCCGTGCCTGTGCACCGAAAAAGTGCATCCTTCGAGGGTTCGAGCCTCACGACTCCTGAGACCGAAATTAATTTAAATTCAAAGATATAAGAGAAAAAGAGACTGGCGAGAGAGCGAGGACCCACTGAACACCAAACCTAACAGTTACGCAACTTAAAACTAACAAATAACATAACGTTTGTTACAATGTAATAAC
>NW_019395099.1:3825-21922 GCF_000612105.2 Orussus abietinus | reverse complement strand
ACCAAACGTGAATAAAACGTGTGAGAGACGTGGTATATCAATCGAGTAAAACGTGAATAAAACGTGTGAGAGACGTGGTACGTCAATCGGACTAAATATGAACAAAACGTGCGAGAGACGTGGTATGTCAATCGGGCCAAAGGTGAACAAAACGTGTGAGAGAAGTGTGAGACTTTGAATGTTCAGCCAAGACGTGAAATGGCTCGATGTATGACCGTCATTTTTGTTGTTTATGGCCCGCGCTATTGGAATTTAAATCGTAAGGCAAGGGTTAACCAAAGCAACGTACCGGCAACCTTGCAAGAGATCTCGTCCTCGCGTAGAACATATCCTTCGTAACAGGAGCAACTGAAAGAACCAATTTTGTTTCGGCAAATTTGTGGGCAGGCATCCTCCTCGCACTCGTTGATGTCCTTGCAAGAAACTCCGTCAGGTTCCAGACGGTAACCTTCTTCGCAAGTACAAATTGGTCCAGAAGGTGTCTTTTGACAAATACTTGGGCAAGGGTTAATTGCAGTACACGAGGATTCTGGAACAAGAAGCAATAAGTTCAAATGTGAACACTTACCCTAGTAGCACAAGATATTTGTCTTATATTTTCTACATATTCAACCAATATCGTACAAATTGTAAATATTTAGCAAACATTTGAAATATTTGCAAAACATTTATTTTAGAATATTATTTGTATAATATTAGCTCCGCGTGTTCTCTGTAATATTTTTCTTACAAATGTTCAACAATATTTTGCTTCATTTTAATATAATTATTTTTTCAATATAATTTGCCCGATACATTATAAACGTTTTAAAAGTATTTAAAATAAAAATCACACGTTCCGCTCCCATAATGAAATAGCGGAATGAAAATATTGCAAAAATTTGTCGTNGACGAGTTGTTATCAAAACATTGGTTTACAATCTAGAACCGCATGTAGTAGTTAATTGTTTAATGTACGTACTTGGGACTTGAGAAAAATTTCACGAATTAATCATTATTTACTTATTATTATTATTATTATGTTAATAAGTACCCTTAAGGGGAAAGTGGCGTCGAAGAGGTTTTGTTTATCAAACTTTTCTCTCAACTGGGTTTACAGAATAGTTTAAAACTTTACAACGTGAATAGGGAGACTATAAGAAAGGTCCTGAAACTCATGAAATTTCAATTGTTTTCTAATTTGTTTATAGGTATTTAAAAAATAGCTTGTAAAAAATGAAATTTCGCGAGTTCCAGGACTTAATTTAGGATCTCCATATTCATGTTTTAAAGTATGAAACGATTTAAGACACCCAGTTCGTTGAAAAGTTTTATGATCGATTGAGCTTTCGGATGCCACTTTCACATCCCCTTAAAAAGAAGTGTTTTATTCGAGTCGACTGATTCGAGGGGTGTTTCACTTCACCTTAACCCTCTATGGGCCGAATTTTTTTTTAAATAAAAAAAAATTGGGGGAACGAAAAATCAGCAATTAGGAACCTATATATGCAAATGAAAAAAAAATTTTCATTTAAAATGCGACCTGAAGTTACACGGGCCCATAGAGGGTTAACATTAACAAATAATGAAGAACCGAGAGTTGTTTGTTTTCAATATGGCGCGGTATTTTTGTTCAAATGTGAAGTAGGGAAGATATAATAACGAAATTACCTGACATTGCGCTTGCCTAGCATACTGAACTTCTTCTTAACGTAGTAATAGTAGATAGTTAGCATAATGATCCCCATAGTAGCCGTGACGATGATTCCGGTGAACATGCCGCTCACTTGTCGAATGTTCTGCGACTTCAATTCCTGCTTCGTGGAAACGAAGTTGATTGCCGTAATCAGACTCTCTGTACACGTAGCATTCTCCTTTAGTATGTGTCCATTTTGGCAAATGCAGACCGAATTGTCATCCCTCGGTACGCAAATGTTGTCGCATTTGTGCTGATGGCATTTGTTCGCAACTGTAACGTGTAACATTACGTTTTGGAAAATGTAACAAATTTTTCAAGGGGAGAAACCACATTAGGATGTTTAGAAAATCGGCTTATTTTTACTATTTAAATTGTTAGTATAACTATTCAGGAATACGTTGCCGAAATTTCAAAGCGAAATTCGAATTCGTTCCGGGTTTATGAACTCTTGCTCAGATTATATTGCATAGAACAATTACTAGATATTTCTTTGTAATCTTTTCTAAATATCTCAAGCGACAGATTTTTTAAGATTTCTCATAGATTTCATTCGAAGATATTTGAAATATTTGTTAAAAATCTCAATGACATATTTAGTTTCAATAATTTATAANAAAATATTTAATATCAAAATTATACGTTTTGCTCCCATAATGAAATAGCGGAAGAGACATCAATGACTGACATCAATGCCCTCCCATCCTGCACAGGCGATGTCATTTGTTGACTTGTTCATGATTTGTTCACTTACCTTCTGCTTATCGGTAGGCAAGTATCAGTGCCTTCGCACTTAAACTCATTTCTGTGGCAATGTACAACATCCGTGGAGACGAACCCTGGACAAGCTCGTTCGTCCGTACCGTCCAAACAATCGTTAATAGCATTGCAAATCAAGGTACGATCGATGCACCTTCCATTGTTGCAAGTAAACATTTCGGGAGAACATGTTCCCATTCGGCAAGATTCAGGCTCGTCCGACTCGTCTGGACAATCGATCTGTAGAAAAAATTCAGTTTCAATTTACTCATGAGTAGGAAAAAAAACTTCTCAGAAAAAACGGCACGATTCATTTTTTAAGGAAATTGGAAAGTGATCCTCAAGCATATCGATAATTTTCCCGTTGCTTTTCTATATTAATTTTTTGCTTTCTTTTCAGAGAAAAAGGCCACATTAATTTTTTAAGGAAATTGGAAAGTGATCCTCAAGCTTATCGATAATTTTCCCGTTGCTTTTCTATATTAATTTGTTGCGTTCTTTTCAGAGAAGAAGGCAAGATTCATTTTTTCAGAAAATTGGAAAGTGATCCTCAAGCTTATCGATAATTTTCCCATTGCTTTAGTATATTAATTTTTTGCGTTCTTTTCAGAGAAAAAGGCAACATTCATTTTTTAAGGAAATTGGAAAGTGATCCTCAAGCTTATCGATAATTTTCCCATTACTTTTCTATATTAATTTTTTGTGTCCTTTTCAAAGAAAAGGCAAGATTCATTTTTTAAGGAAATTGGAAAGTGATCCTCAAGCATATCGATAATTTTCCCGTTGCTTTTCTATATTAANGGAAAAGCTTTCTCATAACGCGAAATGAAAAATATAATTTTCAGAATTAAAAGAAAAAAAATTAAGGGGTGAGCCACCCCTAAATATGATTACGTTTATTGTCATTGAGATTTTCAACAAATATTTTAAATATCTTGGAATGAAATCTACAAGAAATCTTAAAAAATCTGTCGCTTGAGATATTTAGCAAAGATTACAAACAAATATTTAATAATTATTCTATGCTACTGGGAAGAATATATGAAATTCGAAAAATGTATAATTATCTTTCTTGAATATGTTTGTCAACTTACTGGACGGTTGTCTCGATGTCTGCAGAAGGGTAAAGAATTGATCAATATTCGTTGATCCTATTTGAACGGTTTGGCAAATTTTCATTCCATGCAGCGAACATGTTTTTAATCTTCCGGAATTACTGACGAGCCAATAAAGCGAATCTTCATATAGATTAATACCGATCGGATGATGGACCTGAGACATCAAATGCAAATTATTAATTTTTAGAAATGCATCGAATTTTTATTAAATTAATTTTAATTCACTCGTCGAAGATGTTCGAAATAGTTTTAAATACCACGTGGACATATCTATACCTAAATATTTCAATATTATTCAGAGTTGAGAAATATTTGAAAGCTTAACACGACAATAATTTAACTAGGTAGACCATTTGTTCTTAATCTAAGAAAAAATGCTTTGAAAAAAAGTGATACCTACAGCCTGAGTTTGCATTTGTAAACGTTTTAAACAATTGTATGCATTATCCTTGAGCAACAATGAGACACGACTTTCAAACAATTCTATGCATTGTCGTTGAGCAACAATGATAAATTAATCTTGTCAGAAAGCTTAGGTATATTGGAAATAGTCACTAATGAACTTACGACAATTCATTCGACGAGTTGTTATCAAAACATTGGTTTACAATCTAGAACCGCATGTAGTAGTTAATTGTTTAATGTACGTACTTGGGACTTGAGAAAAATTTCACGATTCGCCCCATCGAGGTCTGCTCTTTCGATGACATTGAGATGAGCATCCGCCCAATACAATCGCGATCGTTGATGGTCTACAGTCATTCCACTGATGACACCAATGTTCTTATCAACAATCGGTTTTAAATTAGATCCTGCCATATCGCTCCTATAAATCTCGCTCGACGGATCGTTTAGCGCTCGCCAATTTGTTTGACTCCAAAAAAGCCACCTGAATTTTGCCAAAAATCATTAACAACATGAGAAATACAATTAATTAAACGCAACACCGAGTGAATAGCAGAAAAAATAAATGAATCCCAAAAATAGCAATGGTGGAAATAAAAATACACTATTTCTTGTTCTCCATATGCGATCTAGTTTTATCAATTTAAAATAATTATTAATTAACGCGAAGTGAAAGTAAATGTTTTGTTACCTGTAGAAATTGGAAAATCTTACCCGTGTTTTGGATCCAGAGTGATAGACATTACTTTAGCAGAACCCTCGACCGCAACTACTTTTGCGCATTTTTGTTCCTCTAGGTGGCATATCTGTTTAAAAAAAGTATACAATGTCAATAGTAGGCCAATCTGGTAAAAAGTCAACTCTGAGACCCTGAAATAAAGACCTTAAAGTGATATGAAAGTGTGATATATACATAACAAAAAGTCAAAATATTTATAAATCTTCCCTAGTAGTATAGAATANTTTGGCAAATATTTCAAATGTCTGGTAAATATTTCCAAAATATACGATATTCGTTAAATATATAGAAAATATAGGAAAAATATTTTGTGCTACTAGGGATGACTCGTGCGCACCTAGAAATTATCCTGACGTTTTTAAAATTTGGATTTTTGAAAGAAATTGTTTAACTTAGCCCAGACCAAAACCAAAATGACGCCAAGCTGTCATATTTTGATCGATATACAATTATTGAAGGCTCTAATATGAGAAACAAAAGTGACAGTACAATTTTACAATAATTTAGAACCCTCTGCCAATCAAAAAACTCGTATTTGAACGGGATAAAGGCAAAAAAGGTCTTATGTTTTTTTTTCTAACACAATGGTAATGCGAAACCTCGGAGTGAAAATTTAGTTGGCACGGAAATCACAGATGGCGCAGGGGGTCCCTCTGCAGTCAATTAGGGCCTCAGAAACCATGAATCCAGAGTATTTCTGGAGTTTTACTTCAATTTCATTATAATTATTATACGAAAATGATAGACGAAGTTATTTAGTACAATACTCAATATAATTCGATACCAATGCGGATATAAAAACGAACGTCGGCAACGTAGGTATTTAAAAACACTTTTTTTACCGACGTCGATCAAGTTTCTCGACGTGTTTCACTTCACCCTAACTACGTGTCTTGCATTTTTTAGGCAGTTACACTTTGCCAAAAGGAAGTACAGTAATGGTCGAAATTATCAAGTTACATCGAATGGAGGAATACTGGCCAAGTCCCGAAAAATTTGATCCAGATCGATTTTCGCCGGAAGAAGTCGCCAAACGACATCCTTATTGCTACGCTCCATTTAGTGCTGGGCCCAGAAATTGCCTAGGTACATACGTTTGTTAAACCATTATTACAATTGTTTTTATATCTTCCTATAATTGACATATAATTTACGTAAATATTAATACTTAAAGCCATACCTTATTGCTACGCTCCATTTAGTGATGGGCCCAGAAATTGCCTAGGTACATACGTTTGTTAAACCATTATTACAATTGTTTTTATATCTTCCTGTAATTTCCATATAATTTACGTAAATATTAGTATTTAAGGTCATACCATATTGCTACGCTTCATTTAGTGATGGGCCCAGAAATTGCCTAGGTTCATACGTTCGTTAAACCATTATTACAATTGTTTTTATATCTTTTAGTAATTGACATATAATTTACGTANAAATGTCTGCTAAATATTTACAAAATGTTATTGCATTCGTTAAATATATAGAAAATATAGGAGAAATATTTTGTGCTACTAGAGTTTTCTCCAAACTGGGTGCACCGAATTATCTGAAACTTAACATGTGATTATGAAAGCACTAAGGAATAACGCGCTGGTCATGAAATTTCTTTATCGAAAAAAAATGTTGTACTTATCTCGGAAAAGAACCAAAAGAAGATTTTTTTTTCGAAAAATCACATTTCATGGGCAGCGCGTTCTTCTTATCGACTCCATAATCACGTGTTAAAGTTATAGATAATTTGGTGCACCCAGTTTGGAGAAAAGTTTTATTAATATTTGGACTTTTTAGTATGTATATAAAATACTTTCATATCACCTTAATATTCTCCTTACCTTAAGAGAGTGTGGGTGCATACTGTCATAGAAGTACACGTTATCAGTGACCCAATCAACTGCAAGAACTTCTGGCTTTCCAACATTCATCGCTACTTGTCTGTCGCGGGTATTTATCGTGAGCTTGCTAATTGTCCCCAACAATTCTATCGGAAAAACAATTTCGTTAATGAAAAATGACCAGTTAATAAATTACTCCCCTCGAAAGGCCAATAATTTGTAACTTTTATGTATTGTTAAGGCACCGAGATCATGTCAAGGGGCGATTTGGCAGTTTCACCCACAAGAACATAATATATTTTAACCAATCCACCTGGAAAAGCTTTCTCATAACGCGAAATGAAAAATATAATTTTCAGAATTAAAAGAAAAAAAATTAAGGGGTGAGCCACCCCTAAATATGATTACGTTTATACAAAAAATGGTCAAATTCAAGTCTAAAAATCTATAAAAAAATATATGTTGTGTATGAACACGAAGGAAATATGACGTGTCTTTGGATTTTCCCGAAAAAAAATATTGACTGGGGTAACTACCCCCGAACGCTCACCCCTTAATTTTTTTTTTAATTGAGAAAATTGTATTTTTTATCTTTCGTTATGAGAAAGCCTTTCAAGGTGGATTGGTTATAAAATATTATGTTCTTGTGGGTGAAACTGCCAAATCGCCCCTTGACATGCCTTACTTTGGATGGTGGTTTCACCCCCTTAAAATGTTTAATTGCAGATAAAAAAAAATACGTGTCGCTTAGTTTTTGGTCTACTATGACATATTATAAAAGAAATCAAATGGGAGAGATCGACCTGGGATACCTTCCTTGTTAGTAAAATCACGTACCGTCTAAGGGTATTTTTTATGGTCCTATTCATCGAAAATTTCGGGGATGTTCGGTTCTTTCGCATGAAAGTAAAAAACATTTAGCGACCATATGTATACCGTGAGAACGCGTAGAAAGTGAAAAATATCCCGGGAAGGTACCAGGTCTCGTAAATGATGACTGTATACTCTAACTACTAACAAGATTCCTCTTACGGATGTAACAATAAACATGACTAACCATTGCTCCAGTAAACGCTATTAAGCTGCGTATTTACATCAAGTCCGGTGATGCCAACATTGGGTTCTAGATATAAAACCCGGATCGAACTCAGACTTGTCGGTATCTTCCTAATATCCTCTTTCGTGGCCGTGATAATCTCCATTGGCGGTCCTTTACAGAATTTATTTCCTCGTGTAGAAATTGTAATGCATTTTTTTAAACCGTAATTAACATTTGTGCATTTTTTTTCACGAAGGGGTTTGGATTAGATCTAACTTCTTCATCTACAATATCGTGTGAGAGACGTGGTATATCAATCGGGCCAAACGTGAACAAAACGTGTGAGAGAAATGGTATGTTAATTGGGTCGAACGTGAACAAAACGTGTGAGAGACGTGGTATNTTCTAAATTATTGGAACTAAATATGTTATTGAGATTTTCAACGAATATTTCGAATATCAAAAGAGAACTATATTGGTGCTGTCATTCATTTTACTGCATCATCGTCATCGTCATTGTCATAATTCATCGTCAAATGTCATAAGATTATTATATATCATATTTTGTTTACTACTCGTATGAATAATATGTGATTTTAATTGGCATACACATTATCAGTAATTGTTTGCTAGCCGAATGAAATTATAGTCTTTAAATAAAATCAGATAGTTTATCATTCACATAATTTCATTTAAAGTCTGATTTATTATATAATACCTAACTATTGCCAAGTGCCACAAAATAATATAAAATAAAAAATTTCATAATTGTTTATAAAATTGCATTATTTTTTATTAAATGCTGGAAAAATTAATATTTTAAGGTAACTGAATTTATAACATTAATATAGCATGTTACATAACAAATGTGTACATAACACTTATGTAAATCGCCGTTAAATCGATTTGTATGATTTTCTGGAAAATATAGAAGCCTTTATTAATAATTCTGTGATAGTTCGGTTCACCAAAAAATTGTATGCAGATATCTATCTGCATACAATTTTCTAAATAAGGTAACATGTTCAGGGTTCATGTACATGTAGACATGTGAAGCGTAATTAGGTTTGGTGGTGCGACTTCTTCGAATGTAATATGATATAAAAATATAATTATTTGTTTATGATTACAATTCGACATGCGTGTAGAGTAGTGCGCAGGTATATACACAAAATACGCACATTACATATAGAAAGTGTTTCGCAATTCACATAGTACAAAAGTACATTAAGTGTACAAATATATTATATAATAATAACAGTAATAATAATAATAACAATATCACATGAAAAGGACTAACTGTACACAACAAATAAATTCAATGGAGGACGTTAATGTTCTTCGAGACTAATACTTTTCACGTGTACAAATATCCCGACATGATAAATATTTAACGCACAAGTATACTTGTATGTATAATATAATAATGTACAAGTATAATACCTTAACCTGATGATTGTATACATAAGACATTGTACATGTTAAAATATGATATAAATTCTTTTATCTGGTTTCTCACACGATAATAAATTTATGTTTTCAATTCTCCACCCTGCGTGATACAATAAACATTTATCTGATTATCACGTGCAATGTGGTTTTTACTTATTATAAATAATGTGAATAAATATCACACTTGCCGTAAGTTTCGCAACGAACTGAATTTATATAAAATGTTCCCATTCCGGTATTACATATACTCCGGCAACAATAAATACTGATTACTAATGGATTTATTTTTTTTATTATTAACATATCAAATGTGTTTTGTGCGAGTGATCTGTGTCCTCCATTTCGCTTTCGGAATGATCAGAATTTTCAACTTCTATCACTTTCTTCTGTCCAAGTCCTTGTGTAAGTATCTAAAACAAATTCGTTTTTATTATTAAAATTTCGTTTTGCTTAAAAACATGTTTTACTTGACGACTGTTATAAATATTGTAAACGCATTAGAATGTATAGTGTACATTCTCAGTCAACCCATGAAGTGGAATATACGTAAATTAATCGTCTAAATTAGGTCTATAGGTATAGCAAATGTATATCGTCTATCATCCACCTAAAAAAATATCTTTTGTAAGTATATGGATCTATTTTATGTATATGACCATAGAATATATATCATAAATATCTAAAGGATACATATAAATATGTACGTCTATTCTAGATGAAAATTATATATCCACTATTGATCTACAAATATCTATTTATTTCTTGACGCATACAAAATATATAGTAGCTCTAGCAGACGTCTACCAAAGGTTAATCAACATTGTTGAAAATACGTTTAGAAAAATAAAACGACACCTCATGTAATATAACATTTACATATCGTATCCGGACATATAGCCTTTGATTGTTTCTAAAATAGAGTTCATAGATATCTATATATATCTAACATACGTTCAATGAACGTTTATATACGATTAATTTACGGATATTCCACATTGCGCGGTGCCTGGGTTCATTGTACCAAAAGTATGGTATTGTTTAAAGGGTTGTCAAGTTTAAAAATGCAAAAATTATATTAATATTAATCTGTCATTTCACTTGGTAAAATTGAATTTCGTTACTTACCCTCGGTGGTAATTCGGAGAGGGGGTTCGAGTATTCATTGTGACTTTGTGATAACACCGGCGCAATACATTCATTCCGGGTCTGTTGTCTGCGTCCGAAGGAAGGATTTTGGAAATGTATACTGAAACGAAGAACAACTAAATGTAGTATAAACAATTGATTTCAATTTCAATGAAACCCCTCTCAAACCGGTCAATTTAAATTGGAAACTATTTTAAAGGATACCCTTGTAGCCCAAAATATTTCTCNTTGCCGTTTAATGGTGTTAATCTCTATTAATCAGGAAAGACATTATAAATATAAAAAGTTATGACTATACCAAGTGCTTTGACACCTAAATTTAAGATTTTTCAAAAAGTGGAGTTAATCGATGTGTGCACTGAGCGACTCAATTAGAAGGCGTAATGGCCCGCGCACATTATTGCAACGAATCACAGCGTCTCGGTATAATATGTGTTAGTTCATATAAAATCACTGATATATATATATATATACTAACTGGATAGCTGATATCTTACAAAATGGCGTGACGTTTTAAAGTGACCACAATCCTATCGTTATGGGCATTTCAATTAATTTTTTAATTCTGACGCATGCGTCAAAACGATGATCGTTCAACTATAAATAGTATAAGAGGTGTCAAATTAATTTCCTGGAGGATGCCATTTTTGTTGTACACTCTTGGCTAAGTACAAAAATGTTAAAAAATCCAAACTTCGAAAGTGTCACGATAATCCTTAGATGCTTATGAGTCATGTGCTAAAATTTTAACCAATTCACCTTAATGACTTCGCCGACTATAAACAAAAAGTTATGTATAAAAATATTTATCCTCAGTTTCCAAATGGCGTTCTGACCGAAAGCTGATTGCTCCAACGTTCCATAAAAAAATATTGGAATCCTTCATCGACATTTATGCAAAACAATCAATGGTATTGGTACGGCAGATGGAAGTGGAAGTGGAGGGCAAGGAATTCGATGTATTTAAATACGTATCACTTTGCACTTTAGATATTATATGTGGTGAGTGATGCTATAAAACCCCTTCCATTATTTATTACTTCCCTAAAACTAGCTTTTAAATATTTTTTATTATCTCTTTACACTGTAGATATCGTGCAAATGATTAGAAATAATCATTAGGTGTAACATACATTTCTTAAGGTGAAGTGAAACACGTTGAGAAATTTGATCGTCGTCGGTAAAAGAAATTCTTCTAAATACCTACGTTGCCGACGTTGGTATTTATATTCACAGCCATGTCGAATTAAATTGGGTATTGTATTAAATGGTATACTCTACATGTCGCTTCTGTACAATAATTATAAAAAAATCGAAGGAAAGCTCCATAAATCCCCTGCATTCGTGGTTCTTGATGCCCTAATTGACTGCAGAGTGCCACCCTGCGCCATCTGTGATTTCAGTGCCAACTAAATTTTATCTCCGGGACCTGGTTTAGCACAAAAACGCTTACGACACTTTTTTTGCCTTTATTCCGTTCAAATGCGAGTTTATCGATTACTAGAGCGTTCTCCATTGTTGTACAATTATCCTGACACTTTCGTTTTATATATTAAAGCCTTTAATAATTGTATATTAATCGAAATGTGAGAGCCCGACCTCATTTTGGATCTGGTCTAGGCTAAGCCAACCACTTTTGTTCGAAATTTCGAATTTTAAAAGTGTCAGGACATTTCAATATCCTTAAGGTGATGTGAAACTCCCTTCAAATCAGTCGACTCGATTAAGACACTTTTTTTTAAGGGTATTAGATCAAACTGTCTAAAATGTCGGTACATGTCTCGTGAGCACCTAGGAATTATCCTGACACTTTCAAATTTGGATTTTTGAAAAAAATTGCTTAACTTAGTCCAGGTTAGAACTAAAATGGCGTCGGGCTCTCATATTTCGATCAATATACAATTATTGAAGGCTTTAATATGAGAAACAAATGTGTCAGAACAATTGTACGACAATTTAGAACACTCTGGTAATCGAGAAACTCACATTTGAACGGGATAAAGGCAAAAAAGCGTCTTATGTGCTTCTATGCTAAAACGATGGTAATACGAGGTCTAGGGGGGAAAATTTAGTTCACATGGAAATCACAGATGGCGCAGAGTGTCCCTCTGAAATCAATTAAGGCCTCAGAAACCATGAACTCAGGGGATTTCTGGAGTTTTACGTCGATTTCTTTATAATTATTGTACGATAACGATATATTGATTATGCGATTTAGTACAATACCCAATATAATTCGACACAACTGTCAAAATAAAAGCGAATGTCGGCAACGTAAGTGGTTAGAAAAATCTTCTTTACCGACGTTGATAGACTTACTCGACGATTTCACTTTTCCTTAAAAAAAAAGTGTCTTATTCAAATCGACTGATTTGAGGAGGGGTTCCACTTCACCTTAACGTTAAATTATTTTCATAACATTTATGCATATTTTACAGAAACTGCGATGGGGGTTTCACTTCACCTTAACGTTAAATTATTTTCATAACATTTAATGCATATTTTACAGAAACTGCGATGGGGGTGTCATTGAACGCTCAAACTAATGCTGACTGCAATTTCCCGGACGCGGCTAATAGGTTTAATAACATACATTATAATTTGTTTAAGAATCCTCATATTAGACTATTACCATCAATGCTAATCAATGACGTGATTGCTATGACGTATAATTTCTATTTTTTAGATTGCTGGAGCTGTTAGCGATAAGAGCAGTGACATTCTGGTTACACCCTGATATTATTTTCAAATACTCACAATTGGCAAAAGAGCAAAACCAATGTATAAAGTACTTGCACGACGTAATTAATAATGTAAGTACGCAATGCCCTTTTTTAAGTGTAGATTAGCCTACAAATAACCGAAATTTTCTTTAGAGTAATTAGTCATTTTTACCCAGTCTGATGTTTTCCTTATTTAAGGGGATATGAAAGTGTTATATATACGTACCAAAACGTTAAAATGTTTATAAAACTTTTTTCCAAACTGGGTGCACCGAATTATCTGAAACTTGAACACGTGATTGTGGAGGCGCTAAGGAAGAACGCACTGTTCATGAGATTTCATTTTTCGAAAAAAAATATATTTTTTTGTTCTTGTCCAAGATAAGTGCTAATATTTTTTTCGAAAAATGAAATTTCATGAGCATCGCGTTCATCCTTAGGTCCTCCATAATCGCGGGAAATTTCATTTTTTGAATAATAATGTTTTTTGGATCTTTTCCAAGATAAATGCAAATGTCTTTTTCGAAAAATGAAATTTCATGAGCATCGCGTTCATCCTTAGGTCCTCCATAATCTCGTGAAATTTCATTTTTTGATTAAAAATGCTTTCTTGGTTCTGGTCCAATATAAGTAAAACATTTTTTTCGAAAAATGAAATTTCATGAGCATCGCGTTCATTCTTAGGGCCTCCATAATCTCGTGATAATGTTTCAAATGATTCGGAAGAACGCGACGATCGTAAAAGTTCACTTTTCGAAAAAAAATGATTTTTTTTGGTTCTTGCCCAAGATGAGTACATTTTTTTCGAAAAAATAAATCTTATGAACAGCGCGTTGTTCCTTAGGGCCTCCATAACCACAGGTTAAAGTTTCAGATAATTCGGTGTACCCAGTTTGGAGAAAAGTTTTATAAATATTTGAATTTTTTGGTACGTATATATCACACTTTCATATCACCTTAATGCCATGAGCTTAATAAAATAAGTATACATTGTATAAACCGTATAAAATCACATATTTTGTACTAGGTGATTCGTAAAAAGAAAGCTGCGTTAACTAAAAACGAAGAAAGCCAAAAGAATGGTAAGGAAAATACCCGTAAGTCTTATGAAGGGAATAATAATTCTAAACAAAGCATAAACAACTCCATTTTTTATTTTTAGAGGATGGACCGCGTAAAAAGATTTTTCTCGATCTTTTAATGGAACTAACACAGGATGGAACGAAGTTTAAAGACGAAGAACTTCGCGATCAAGTCAATACATTAATAATAGCTGTAAATAGTTCAGGCAATAAAAGCCTAAATAATAAGTTAACATTACGAAAGGATACATGTTCTAATAAGTTAACCAAATGTATTTTATTTAAGGGCAATGACACGAATGCGAACGTCAGTAGTTTCGTTATGTTAATGTTGGCTAGTTTCCCTGACATCCAGGTGAGTAAAAATATTTAAAAAATAACTATTGGAAATATTCAAGTAGGGGAGATCGGGGAAAAATGACCAATTTTTTTCGGTAATGTTTAAGGTGATATGAAAAAGTCAGCCTATATATATCTTATAAGTAAGATCGTTGGGGAAAGTAGTCTCCGAATTGGATTTGCCGATTCGTTTCAAATTTCGCCACGTGAATATGGTGGCGCTAAAGTAGGTTCTGAAACTCACGAAATTTCATTTTTCACATAAAATTTATTTATTAATTATGGACTAGGTCCAACATGGCGTGGTCCGTGCACGTTTTTGATATTTTACGCTTTTTGGAGGCTTAGAATCGAAAATGAAGAGTTTTAGGACCTAGCTCGAACAATTTAGAATACCGTAGAAAAAGAATATCACGGAGTTAGATGGGAAAATATGGAAAATAGTTTCGAGGAAAGTAGTTTTTAAAAAAAAATAAAAAGTGTGTTAAACATTGGTCAATTTACTCCGGAGGACAACTTGGCCCGGTCTCCCCTTTGGTATCGGCGATGACTTTTTAATCGCTGAAACTTTATTTTTATGTATTAATTTAGGAAAAAGTTTATCAAGAACAACTAAACATCTATGGACCTACTAATATAGAGAATGTACTTCTTAAAGAAGAGGATCTACAGCGAATGGAATATCTTGAACGTGTTATTAAAGAGACTATGAGACTTTTTCCAGTCCTGCCCTTTCTCGTGAGGAAAGTAACAGAAGACCTTGATATCGGTAAGATTATTATATTCAAAGTTATATCCCTAGNTGAAAGTTTCAAGAAATATTTCAGATATCTTCGAATAAAATCTACAAGAAATCTTAAAAAATCTGTCGCTTATGATATTTAACAAAGATTACAAAGAAATATTTAAAATTATTCTATGCTACTAGGGCGTGTATTTTATTCCAGGATAAATTAACCTGCTCCCGTTCATGACAATATAGTACCTTAATATTTTCAGTAAAACCATCAGAAACATTTGCATAGTTAAATATAAATCCTTTTTCACATATTTTTTTATTTTCATTTAACGATAAATTCTCGTTCTTCCCTATTGCAAGAGGAAGACAAAATGAATAATGATTGTTCTCCTATGTTATTTACTGTATATTATTAAGTTAAATGTTCTAACGCATCGTTTTTATGTACATGTCAAGACATAATGGCACTCCTAACGATCGCATTAATGACAACTGGAGTTTTTTGTGGGCTGATCACAATTTTTCTGTACCATTGGAGAAGACTTCATTTGTATAGAGCTGCGGCGAAGTTTCCTGGACCGATGGCATATCCCATCGTAGGAAATGGTCTTTCTTTTATGGGAAGTACGGCAGGTTGGATTTTACTATCGATTATTATTCATTAACCCTAAAATTAATTCCCGAACGGACTAATTAATTTCAATAAATCCGATGAAAATGTCACGATTGACCCTATTAAATTTCACAAATTCATCTTCGCTTTATTTAATTCAAGCGAAGTGGAAAACCTAACGTGCAAAATGATTAACGATTAATAGCAATAATATTGTAGGTCGCTAAAATTAATTTGTAATTGAACGTGGAACATTGAGTGAAATTTTTAACTGATATCATGTTTCGATTGAGACGTCAATTCGGTGAAAAAACCACATGTAATGTCTAAATAAACAGTCTCAACGCATATTAATAAAAACATAATTAATTTCAATAAATCCGATGAAAATGTCACGATTGACTCGCTTAAATTTCACAAATCCATCCGCGCCTTATTTGATTCAAGCGAAGTGGAAAACCTAACGTGCAAAATAATTAACAATTAATAGCAATAATATTGTAGGTCGCTAAAATTAATTTGTAATCGAACGTGGAATATTGAGCGAAATTTTTAACCGATACCGTGTTTCGATTGAGACGTCAATTCGGTGAAAAAACCACATGTAATNCTAATAGTAATTATTACTCTATAGCTTGAACTTTAAAGTTGATTGAAAAAAAAAAGTTATTTAAACGAAGAAACCTAAAGTATAAATAACAAAATTAACGTTCTCTTAAATTCTCAATGTTCCCGGTAACTTACGGTATGTTTCATAGTTACCTTCTCCAATTTAATGTTACCGAGAATTTTCGAACTTTACGTGGTGGTGGCGGCTTACCTACATTTACCGACGCCAGGCCGTATTTGAAGGTAATAGAAGAACGCTCGTGGCGCCCTCTGTTGTCGTTTGAAATTGATTGCGGGTAATAACGCGTAGTTGCAGGATAGCTGAACAAGCACAGTAAATAGCTTGAAGAATCACCATACAGATGAGCTTGTGATCTATTTGTTGCCGATACGGCACTGATCTATATACTAACTGGATAACTGATATCCTACAAAATGGCGTGCCGTTTTGAAGCGACCAAAGCCTTCAAGGGCACATAAAGTAATATTATAGTATTTGCGTATCTCGCAAAACAACGCGTCATTCAACTGTAGATGGTATAAGAGGGGTCAAATTAATTTACTGGAAGAAAATGGTTGTCATTTTTATTAAAATACTTGCTATCGACATTTGCTATACCTATAGACCTAATTTAGACGATTAATTTACGTATATTCCAAAACAAGCCAAGATAGTACTCCTCGAAATACTTATCGACTGTATTTAAAATTCCTATTGTGACTAAAACAAAATATGGACGTCAGAAACGATCAGTTAATATTTTAAACGCTTATGCAGAAATAAAGAAAAAGAGAGATGAACAATCGGAGATTTTGAGAAAAGCTAAAGAGAAAGAAAGAAGAAGAAGAAAAATTGGAAATGCCAAACCACGAGTGATAGGAAGAAAGTAAAACGGAAAATTTTGCAATCTAATACTATTTCATCTGATTCAGGCACTATAGAAGAGGATGATAACACTATGTGCTGTGAATGTAAAAAACTGTACACTAAAAGTACATCAACTGTTGATTGGATTCAGGTCATTTTTTGTAGAAGATGGTTTCACGAGAGGTGCACGGATTATGGAGATTATTGCATAACGTGTCACATACATGTCAAGTATTAACTGTTTTTGTTAACTTTGCCAAGATGGAAAATAGGGGTTTTCAAACAAATTGATCATGATTTGATTTAATCTCCCACAGGACATCTGTCCGTTTACAAAAAGGCATGTATCTCATCAGGGTCCCTAGTAGCACAAAATATTTATCTTNAATTAAAACAATAAATCTAATATATAATATAAAAAAATAACACATTTTAATGTAAAACACTTATGACTCTGTGTTCACAGGCCGTATTCCTGAGCTCGAAAACCCTCGAAAAGGGCGACTTCTACAAATTCGGTCGTTCTTGGCTCGGTAATGGATTAATTACAGCTCCAGGTGAGGGCCTTCGACACTTTAAAGATCATGGCGTATATATAAACGGCAAAATTAAAAATAATGGTTTCCTCCGGGACCGTTCCTGGTGGAAGTCCGAAAGGTGCCCTCGCATTTGGGCGGTCAAAATTAAAGGCAAATGTCTTTTATTCTTAATTGAGCCGCTCAGTGCACACATTGATTAACTCCATAAAACAAAAAGTTGAGAAATGCGATGAAGTAACGTAGATTCTTTTTTAAAATTCCTATTATAATATAACTTCAAATATATAACGTAGAATACATAAATACAGTTATAGTTTTCATCTAACGGTATATAAAATTAATAAGAAAGAATAGCCAAAAAATAATCGTCTGCATTTTATATCGACAAATGTTTTTGCAGGTATTAAATTTCCTCCC